>NW_006912949.1:0-234017 GCF_000585535.1 Cladophialophora psammophila CBS 110553
CATGTGATCCAGCCTTGTCTTGGGCCTTTGTCCCGCAGGGCTGTTCTTTGCCGGTAGACCTTCCTTCTGCTATCCCCCCCTGGGGTCGCACAAAAGGCTGTGTCTAACATTATTCCTAAGATTCTTAATCGCCTAAGCGACGCTAAGATATATATAAAGCTAGATCTTAGAGATACCTATCATCGCATATCTATAGCGGAAAAGAATCGCTGGAAGACTGCGTTTCGTACGCGCTATGGGCATTTCGAGTATAATATTATACTCTTTAAGCTAACTAATGCTTTAGTATTATTTTAGACCTATATTAATGAGGCACTAAGAGAGCTATTAGACGATATATACGTCGTATTTATAAACGATATACTCATCTATAGCTAAGATAAAGAGAAGTATACGAGATACGTACGACTCGTACTTAAGAGGCTACGATAGTATAAATTATATATTAAGCTATCTAAATATAAGTTCTACGCTAAGAAAGTTAATTTTCTTAGGTTTCGCGTAGAAGTCGTAAACGTATCGGTGAATCCTAGTAAGATATAAGCTATAACGGAGTAACCTATTCTAAAATCGTACCGAGAGATCTAGATCTTTCTAGACTTTACTAACTTCTACCGAGGATTTATTTATAAATACTTAGCGATAGTAATATCTATTATAGATCTTCTTACGAATATAGTGGCGGGTAAAAAAATAGATTCTTTTATATAGATACCTAAGATTAATTATACGTTTCGTACGCTAAAAGAGCGCTTTACGTAGACGCCTATACTTATATACTTCGACTTAGAGAAGTAGTCTCGTATCGAGATAAATATATCGGGCTAGGCGATTAGCGGTGTACTAATATAAGTATACGAATCGCCTAGAGATCGTACGCTGTGGAAGTCGGTGACGTTCTTCTCGCGGAAGATAACTTCTACGGAAAGAAACTACTATACGGGCGACGGCGAGATATTAGCTATCGTATACGCTTTTAAGAAGTGACGTTATTATCTTAAGGTATCTACGAGTAGTACGATAGTACTAACCGACTATAAGACGTTATAAGCTTTTATAACTACGAAGATCTTAAATAGACGCTAAATACGGTGGGCCGAGGTATTAGCCGCATATAACTTTCGTATATAATAAAGGCGAGATAAGAATAATTTAGCTAATGAATTATCCCGCCGTTTAGATTATATAGAGAAGGAAGACGTCTCTAATGAGAATATCCTAACTAGTCTTTTACGAAAGAGAATTAAAGTTAGCGATGGTAAATCGTATATTAATTATATACGAGTTAACGGCGAGATCATCGTTGACGTATTAATACGAATATAGATTCAGAGTAGTAGAAACCCTACCGAAAGCGTATATAATGTCGTAACGCTATCTAATACTAAAGCTTTAAATATTAAGCTAAGCGGGGATGAGTAGTAGTCGGCTAGCGTACGCTAACGTAGCGACGAGCTTACTACCCGTATAAAGGAGCTCTAAGTACTAAATTAATAGTGTACGGAGGCTTAGTAATTAACGACGTCCGAGGGCCGAATTATACGCGGTGTATTTAAGGGGGCCTAGAGCGTTGATAGTGCGGGTCTCGTACGACGAGACGGCGTAGTATATATATCTCGTAATTCTACCACTCGTTAAGAGATTATAAGAGTAAATTATAATAACCCGTGATAAAGAGAATATTTCGGACGTCGACGTATAACTAACACTATTATACGATATTACTAGTGATCGTAGATAAGGCGCGATATAGACGTATATATTACTACCTATAATATTTATTAGAGAATAAAGATTCTACGGTATAAGCCCTACGGGTAGCTTGAGCCTTTATTATAGCTAGAAGAGCCGTAATAGAATATCTCGATGAACTTTATCGTAGATCTTCCGCCGTCGTTGTACGGGCGAGACGTATACGATTCGATACTAATTATTATAAATAGATACTCGAAAATAATGAATTTAATATTATATCGTAGTACGATAAACGCCTAAGGCCTAGGTCGGGTAGTACTAAAAAAGATAATTACTAAGTATAGAGCACCGAGATTAATCGTCAGTAATAGAGATTCGACGTTTACGTTAGCCTACTAAGAAACTCTCTACTTATATCTTACGACTCGTAGACTCTTCTTAACCGCCTTCCATTCATAGACTAATAAATAGACGGAGCGAACTAATTAAACTCTAGAGTACTATCTTCGCTACTACGTTAACTATCAATAGTTAAATTAGGCTAAGTTATTAGCTAACGCTAAGTATATAATGAATACTATATCGAATACTACTACGGGAGAAGCACTCTTTAGTATTATATATAAATTCTCGCCGGAGATACGCATAAATATCGTAGGCGAGAAGTAGAAGAAAGACTCCGGGAATATAGCCGCGAGAGAGAGAGCCGAAGTCTTAGCGAAATTACTCCGTATAGCGAGCGAGGTATACGCGATAGCTAAGCGTAACGCTAATTAAGTGACTAAGAACTACAATAAGCAACGAAAGGCTATGAAGTTCGTAATTAAATTATAAGTTCTTCTTACGGCTAAGTATATTCGTACGCTACGCGTAAGTAAAAAGCTTACGGATTAATTTCTAGGCTCTTTTGAGATCACTAAAAGAATTAACGTAAATACTTATTAACTTAATCTATCTAAGAAGTATAGTCGACTTCACTATATCTTTTATATCTCTTTATTATAGGCGTATCGCGCGCGATCTAGAGTCGCCTCATCGTCGTCTATAGACATTAAGAATAAGAAAGAATAAAAGATTAAGAAAGTATTTAAGGAACGTTAACTCCGAGATAAGACTTAGTTCTACGTAAGATGAAAAGAATTCTCGAAGACGTACGATTTCTAAGAGCTAGAAGAGTACTTAGAGAATATATAGCGTAAAATCGAACGATTTAGAGTAAGTATAAGGAAAGAAAGAAGATAGAAGTGATTATTTAATTCTCGTAAGCGAGGCGTATTACGCTCGTAAGCGTTCACTAATATAGTACTATTTAATTACTCTAGGGGGCTACGGTTCTATACTACCTTTCGTAGCGATACGTTAGCGTATCGTAGAGAAGTCTACGGCGATAACCGTGACCTCTAGAGTCTAAGCCTAATCTAATCACTTAACTATATAAGGCTATAAGCGATACGCGTACGACTCGTACGCGGCTTAAGAATAATACTAACCCGCACCTCATCTAATTATCTAATAATGCGCGTCGGCTAATTAACGCTCTCTTTCTTCTTATCGTCGTCGTTCTTCTCTAAGAACGAGATATTAAAGATCTTATCGCCTCACTTATAGAGCTTAAAGTTCCACTATCGCTATTAGTATACGATACGTAAGAGAGAAGTATACTTATACGTTAACGAAGTATATTAACGTCAATACGAATCGCCTCGAGAAGTAGACCTATCTAGACCGTAGGCGATACGCTTACTACTCTAGAGCTATCTAGAGTAGCGTTAACTACGCGTACGCCGCTAATAGTAAAGAGACCGAGAACGAGGCGAGCGACGCGGGCGGCGGCCGTCTATATCTCGCGCGATAGAACGTCGACGAGACCCCGGATCTCTATAGATACCGGGGCGCCGGGGTCGCCGCGATCGTAGGCCTTATTAGCGACGAGTAGCTTCTAGATACGGTGTAAATAAGAAGTAGAAACCTCGTAGAGAATTAGTATAATAATAGCCGAAAGATAGCGGAACGCATAGAAATATAACCCGTAGCGTCACTACGATTATTAGAGAAGTAGCGGAAGCAACGCGTACCGCTCATAGACGTCTCGTAGACGAGCGCCTTATCTAGAGTAAGCTTATCTCTACCGTCGTCGCTATATAGGCGGCGTAAGTAGCGACGATAGAGTAAGCTTAGCGCCTCTAGGCGAGAATTCTTACGGGTCTTCTTGCGGGGGCGAGAAGAGAACGGAGAGCGGGCGCTTAGTAGCTAGTTAGTATAGTATACGTAAGTCTATAGCGAGGTATACGACGCTTACCATCGCCGGGAGAGCGACGGCCACCACTAGCGTCATTAGTAATAAAGCTAGGGGCGGGGATATTAGGAGCAGTGAGAGTAGCTAAACCAGCAGCAGTAGACACTAAAAGCGATTAGCTTACGATAAATATATCTAATATATAAAACTCACTAGTAAAGAGCTTAAATAGAGTAAATTAAAAAATTAGAAACTATTGACGCGAGATAACTACAGTATAACGTATTAATATAAATAAAGCGTACGCAAATAGTAGGCGAAAAGCGCTTATAGAGAAAACGAATTAAGTGGTCCGAGGAAAGGAAAGATCGAGAATCGATGGCTACAACGAAATATTTATACTATGGGAGGAGTGGACATACTATTCACTGATACTCTTCACTCGCTATTTAGACGTATACGACTTACGGGTAGTGAAGATATACTATTGTTCTTAGACTATTATTCTTTTACTATTGTCATACTATGAATAAGCCTATTTATGGTATTCACTATTATTATTACCTACGGTATATATAAAGAAGAATAAGGCTAAGGTATACGAGGCTATATATATAAGGCTGCGCACACAAGGCTACAAGTATAGATATTTAGCTAAGTGTCGCTAAGAACGAACACACACGAATACTAAGAAGTACGCTCCGCACTACATAGCTTAAAGAGCATACGAGGCGAGTGCGACGAGCCTACTACTCACAGCTTCTCGGGGACGAGAAGCTTAAAGGGGGAAGTAGTGTTACGAATTCGACTAAACATCGAAAGGACGGACGCCTAATACACCGGGGAATAATTAGGCCACCAGCTAAGAGATGCGGCTCAGGGAGCGCATCCTTATTACTAGCACACTCCCCGCATAGGAGGCGCATTCTCTCCTCCCTTACGCTTTGAGTCGTGTACAGTATCGACCATATACTATAGGGATGACTTATATATACGCTTATCGTTAGACTCTGCCTATTTGCCAAGAAATCCCTAACACTTTCGCCATCGTTTGGAAAGGCGGCAAATCGCCATTACTCTTTTACGACGGCTCAGGATTAAAAGGTAGACTTACTTAGGCCGATTATCGTCAAATACTCCGCGATTTCGTCGTTAAAGAACTTCCTTTAGATAAGATTCTATTTGAAGACAATGATTCGTCTTACGGTATAAAATCGCTAGCTTCGTTAATGATTCTTTATAAGGCAGAGCTCGAAATACCCTGGTATACTAATATTCCGAGATCTTCTGATCTAAATCCTATTGAGAAGGTGTGGAGGGCTGTTAAACAGCGGCTAAAGGCGAAAGGAATTGCGAAAAGTACCGCTTAAATGAGACAATGGAATCTCGAGATCTGGGATAACTTAGATTAGAAGAAAGATATCGACGTGTATATCGATGCTATGCCAGATAGGATTCGCGATATCCGCGCACGAGGAGGGGCTGTTCTACCATACTAATTACTAGGAGAACTGGCTAGATTTAATATTGTTGTATTATAGAGAGTGCACGGTGTTGTGGTGGACTATGCGGCCATGCCTCGGAAATAAACTGTCACCAATTTTGGCGCTAAGCACTAGCCTGAGCTTAGCGCCTGGGTGCCCCACTAGTTACCCACCGAGCCACTACTTAGTACGGGCACGGTACGGGGTAATACTTGGGCAAACTTGGGGTAAGAGCCTTTCGAGAGCCTATTCTTGACCAAACACAGTGTGTGCGTGCGTGTGCTGCAAAGTCCGATGTACTCAGCAAGTATTCCCGGGACGGTCCGTCGCCTCAGATCAGAATTCTCCTCGGTTTTCATATGCCTCCAGGACATGGGAACAGAGGAGGAGATTTATCCTAGGAACGTGCTCCTAACAGAATTTGGGCCCCGGCAGAATAACCTGTCATGAAGTGAAGCCTGAGGACAAGTCCTAAGGAGCTCGCTCCCATCATTCAGGATAGCTGTTCTACAAAGAGCAGAACAAACCGAGACGTGTCGGAGGACTAGCAACAATTCTGGAGGAGCATACCGATTCAAGAAATGGTTGGTAAGGAGAAATTTTATTCTTCGCGCTTGATGGTTCCTGGTCTCCAAAGCTCGGTGTACTGCGTGTAGGTGTCGAATGACTAGTTCGAGTGCATCTGTGGACCTGCCGGTGGATGCGGCGGTGTTTGCTATAGAACCTAGATTTAGGTAAATATCGGTTCGATCGTAGTGCTTCTTCGTCTTAGGGACATATTTCTCTCCGTCGCGAACTTGGTCAGCTTCAATGTACGCACGTCCTTGGAATCCATTGGCCTTAGCTTGAGCCCATATTTCGTCCGTCGCAATGATAGAGCAGGGCCGGCCGCGTCAGCAGTAGATGGAAGGATAAGGATGTTCGGGGTCTCCTAGATCGTGGAGAGAGTAGAATAGGAATGAAACAACGGCGGAGTGGGAAGGATTGTATGATTCCGCAACTAGTCAGCCGCGACCTGGATTGGATGCCATTTTTGTCCTTCTTGAGAGAGAACCTCGAAGGACATTGCAGAGGGGAAGGAAGGTGGCTTCTCACTGGCATGGCTAGGTAAGGCAGAATCAGATGCCAAAGGACCCTCAGGGTAAAGGAGGAAGTGAGAAGAAGTGAGAGGAGGAGCGGCGGGCGGTTGTTAAAGCTGCAGGGCCAGGGTGACTCCCCCTTATAAGGTGCAAGCAATCCTCGCCCAAGCCCAATCAATATGCTATGGAACATCTCGAGCCACTTGGAATCGATACTTGCCTCTTGACTGCAAGGTGGCACTAAGCCGAGTGACAAAGGCATTTTATCATGTTTTGGACCATTCTCCTTTACTGTGACGGAATGACAAGACGTACAAAGGACAATTTTTGCGACCGCTGGAGATGGAATTCTCCAACATGCTTCATTGCGTGTGCTGCAACATCTTGTACCCGAGGGAGACTTCTGGGTGCGTCGTATACTACTGTCGAATATGTGTTTCTGGGCCGCCTCCGTTATGTATAGTAGGCCTGACCGCAAATTCCAACGGCAGAATCATCGATACTGAATCAGCGCTTTCAGAGAAGCACAAAGTGAAATCGATCAACTTCTGCTTTGCCATTCTAAGGGATCAAAGTACGGACTTCCGATTCGCTACGTCGATCATAGGTGCATGGGTATGAGTGTGCACGAGGCAAGCCAATTCCTCACGAAGCTCTGGATGGACGAAATTGGAGTGACACCAGAAATGTATCAGGATTTTGACTCTGGCATCTTGACGACGAGAGGGTGGGTGGCTGGATAATATTAGGGTAACCACCCTTGGGAGAGGAGAACGGAAGAGACGTGACATCGTGTTGGCCAAGAATCTCGAGCAATCGTTCCGCACAGGTTCAATTCATGGGTCCTCGAGCCCTCGATAATACGGATTCCTATGAAACCATCGGTTATGTCATGCAGCATTGGACGTGCAGCTCGGTTGAGTCATCGATATGGTAATCGCCCTCGCCCCTTGCCTGACGATGGGCTACTGTTGGAATGCATGCAGGCACAGTGGCTTGAGGCGAATCCAAGATCGAATGGTCCGCTGCCAATGCGCCCGCCACAGAAGAGGCTGCTAGCCACCACACCCACCGCCGAAGCTGGCGCTGCTCACGCGTGGGTCTTCACGACGTGAAATATTAGGACATTGAGAGCTGAATTGTCGGGGACGGTGACCTCGACAAATGCTGCATAAGCTTTGGCAGCACTAGCCTCTGCAAAACATAACTTCCCAACCTGCGAAAACTACTGCGAAAACTACTCGTGACGGACGGAACGGTCGTGCCTCGATGGCCAAGGCGACAATTTGTCCTGACGTGAGCCGGATAGGATCAATGTCTGTCCACCTCGATAGCGACGTTCCCCCTCTACCCGACTGTCAGGAGCGCAGTCAGCTTGGCCTTCGATGGTCCTGCAATTTGTGGTCTACTATCCGGAGGACCATGTCCGCATTCTCTTCCTTGCGACAGGGAACGGAATTCCGCCTAGGTCATCGAGTCTGTAGCCGATCTCGAAACAGGCGGAAGACTTGAGCGCAAATATATTCGCCACGATTCTTGGATTCCAAAGGGAATACCTCGTAGAGGATCAACAAAGAGAGCGAAGCACAGCGACTAGCGAGAAAAGGCGGGTCGGAAACCCGTTTTGAGTGCTCGAGCAAAGTTTGACACTCCTTGAAGGAACTCCGCGCAAGCTGATAACTCGGTCAGTTCGTTCCAGATGATGCGTGGAATCGTCGGGTGATGAGACAGATCCAAGTCGCGTATCAAAGTCGACATGCTGCATTGAACTTTGCAAACTTTGTTTGAGGGGTTTCCTCGCAGCATTATTGGCACAGTGACATCCAGTCGGTTATATATCGAAAACTTGGTTCAGGAGCGGGCCGCAGATTGCAAGCCAATTACACAGGCGGCGAAGGTGAATTTATCTTGCATTTGATACACGCACAATTCTGGGCAAATCGCCAGCCGCATCAACGGGGCTGCTCTTCAGGAAAGTAGGCATCCAGCAGTCGAATTGAGGTTGCAGCGGATGCAGCAGATAAAACGTTCCGGAAATGCACCGTCAACATGGTGGCTGCCAGCGTGGCTCACACCAGCAGGCAATGCCTGACTGTCTTGTGACAATCAGGCCTGGCCTGTTTCAGGATAGCAAGCAGCGAGCATGCATATGTGCATTTTAGGTTATTATTCCAGCCTGGCTGGCCAGCTCTATCTTGGCATACCCAGGGCGCGGAGGACGAAAGCAGAGTTTCGACTATCGGGTCAATGGTTCAATATTATTGTCGATCCGACACCGTTGACTTGTTGGGTTTCTTGATGGTGGGCATGTTCAGCGGGCCACGTGGAGGTGGCAGTGCAGGGTTGGGCTACTGAATTCCGGACTCTGAGCAGTAGAAAATGCCGTGTGGATTGTGCGGCGTGCGCGTAACATGGCCCGGGAAATTGCTATGCCCTGGTATGTATATCGATATGGTCCGGTGCCTTTATCGATTGCCAGCAGGGGCCAAGGTGGGGGATGGAGATTGACCAAGGATGAACGCATACGGAGCATTTGTGACGGATGTTTGTGACGGTGATGAAGGTTTGCTGGCTTGATGGCTTGTTAGTTGCCAACTGGTTTGGGCCGAAATCTGACCGCAATGAACATGATTTCTGCCTCCACTTTCACCAGAGACACGGAGCCCTCGTCGGGCGTAGAATAGGGAAAACCTAGGTATCGAGAGAGCTGGCGTGAGCATCCGTTCAAGGAAAACATGATCCTCCATCCACCCAGTCCGGAGTAGCCTGTGGGCAAACCGTTGGCTGGGGAAGCAACCAAGCAGATATGAAAAGTAACTAAATATACATTCTCTCCCGTACGGCGCGTTCCTGGTGGGCGGCATTTGGCTTTTCACGATTTGACGTGGTTGTGCGCGCTTCTTACCGCTGGCGATGCTCTGCTGCTTGCTGCGCGTGGGTGGATATCGAGTAGAAACACAGTAATAGTCCGTACAGACTCAAAGCCGCGTCAATCCCCATGTGTTTGCGTATGTGGCCCTTCTCTTGATCCTTTTCTCTTGTGCTCCCTGCTCCGTACCATGCCCAGTCACGGCTGCCCCCAAACTTGCAAGTGAAGGGCTCTCGAAGGGCAGCTGCTGTGGCTTGTCTTGGTCTCCTGTGAGTGGTGAGTGGTGACTGACTGGTTGCTGCGCGCCTGTCGCTTGTCCCTGTTGGGAAAAAGAGCGAGAGAAAGGAGAGAAATACCAGAAACAAGAGGCACCCATTGGTGCTTTTGCGTGATTCCTCGCCCTGATTCACAAGACTACCCAAGTTTGAGCTGGAAACTGGAGCCTGGAACCGAAGGCTGGGGTTCTGAAGGCTTGAAAGCCTGACCTGACACCAGATAGAAGTGAGGGCACTGGGCGCTGAGCATCACCTAGCACCATCAGCACCATCAGCACCGATTAGCACTATTAGCGGCGTTGGCTGCCTGGGCTGCCACCGACTGCCCACCTGGCACTTCCGCACCCACGCACCCACGCACCCACACACCCGCGCAGCCAACTGGTTTGCTTCAATTGCCAGTTGTGTAGCCTGCGGTCCGTCCGCAAGTCTGCAGTCCACAGCCCACTCAGTCCACACACTCCAGTGGCACTTGCACCTTGCACCTTGCACCTCGCACCTCGCACCTGCCAACCTTCACGTTCCGGGTTGACCTTGAACCATGGACAACGTCCATACCACGACATCTTCCACCTTGGCCACCTTCACCTCTTCCAAGCGACGTCGAAATACTCTCACCAAGAATCCTCCCCCCTCTGCCTTCCCCTCCAAGGCCTCTGTACGCAAACAACAGTCGTCTACCACACTTCAACGGGCCCCGTCAGCTCCATCTCCATACCCACGCAGTCACCACACTTCACTATCGTCTCGCGATTTCCATCAGAGAACCCAGTCCAGCGCGTTCGCCTCTTCCACATCCTCGCTTGAGCACAGCAGCGGCGCACCCTCCCCCATCGTCCCCTCCATCAACGCCTTCGCATCGTCCGTCAACGGCTACACAGCACTGCACCACCTCCCCCTCACGCCCCAGAATCCAGATGACCGTCACAAGGACTTGATCGGTGCGCCGTTTGACGCCTCAGGCCTTTTGACTTCTTTTCAAGCCACCGGCATGAACGAAAACCAGAATGCGGGTGCTCAGTCACCATTTCCCCCACCATTGACCCAGAGCCATACAAGCCCCGACCTGCGAACTCATCCACTACGGAACTCACAGACCTTCGGACCTGGAATGGTCGCAATGATGGAAGTCACGCCTCCTAAATCAGAAAATGGCACGCTTAGTCCTAAGCGCTTCTCAGGGGACGGCCACACAAAACCGGCCGGGCCTTTTCGCAAGAAGAGCGGCTTCTCCAGCTTCGTCAATAACATGTTGGGCTCTCCGAAAACCATCAAGATCTCGGCTCCAGAAAATCCACTCCACATGATACACGTCGGCTACGACAACCAGACGGGGCAGTTTACGGTAAGTCGTCGACGGGTTGGACCCATCATCTGTTGATCCATTGACCGATTGATCGGAATGGCCCCCACTATCGAGCGTGACGGCTGATACATATCCAACAGGGACTACCTGCGGACTGGCAGAGGATCCTGTCCGACAGTGGCATCACCAAGACCGAGCAAGACCAGAATCCGCAGATGATGGTCAACATTGTCGAGACCTACAAGAACAACTTGGGCGGCAATGAGGATGGGGTATGGCAGAAATTCGACCATGCCAAACTCTCCGACTCTCCTCAAAGTAGCAACAGCAGCTATCAGAGCCCGGTGACGCCAGTCATCGGGTCCAGCGCTGCATCGTACTCTCCCATGGCGGGTATAATCTCACCCCCGGCTAGTCCTCGGTTTCCTCAGAATCATGAGGGCAGCTTTGAGAATCCTCGCGCGCCGCCGCCGGTACCGAAAGGCCCTCCCGCTAGCGCGATGGCAGGTATGAAGCAAAGTCAGTCGCCGATGCTGATGATGCCCAATCGACCTGCTCCCAAGCCCCCTGTACAGAATCTGCGAGAAATGGCACCCTCTCGGCCTGCACCACCGCCTCCCCTGAGCCGAGACCTACCGCTACGGCCAGTGCAGGAGCAGCCGAAACCGCAGCCTCCACCAGCCTCTCTGCCTAACACGCCATCGATTCCTCAGGAAGAAGCTCGGAGTCGTTCCGGTTCGAAAGGACCGGCTGCGACACCTCCTCGCACTCAGCCGGCAATCCAGTCTCCGGCTCAGTATCAACAGCAGCAAGAACAAGCAATGCTTCTGGCACAACAAGCCATCCAGGATAAACAACTAGATCGAAGTCGAAGTCAGCGTCAAGTGGCGCAAGGTGCCCCCGAGGTTCCACCAAAGATCTTGCCTCAACACATCAGCCCCAACATTCCACAGGCGCAATTTGCTGCTGTGGCAGCTTCGCCAGCCATTGAAGGTACTCCGCAGGTAGCTGCGGTGCCTCGGCCGCGACAGAAGCGACAGCAAAGCAACATCGTGGATGTCACAGCGAGGTTACGAGCAATATGCACTCCCGGTGACCCCACTACAAAGTACAGCAATCTTAACAAAATTGGACAAGGTGCCTCTGGTGGTGTCTATACAGCCTTCGAAAATGGCACAAAGAGATGTGTCGCCATCAAGCAGATGAACCTAGAACAACAACCAAAGAAAGACCTGATTATCAATGAGATTATTGTGATGAAGGACAGCAAGCATAAGAACATTGTCAACTTTATCGACAGCTATCTGCACGAGGGAGACTTGTGGGTTGTCATGGAATACATGCAAGGCGGCAGCCTGACCGATGTGGTGACATTCAATGTCATGAGCGAAGGTCAAATTGCTGCAGTGTGTAGAGAGGTTCGTATTTCTTCGGGAGGTCGGCGCCGCGATCCACTGCTGACTGTCTCAGACGCTCTACGGCTTACAACACCTGCATTCTAAAAATGTGATTCATCGAGACATCAAGTCTGATAACATCCTCCTTTCGGAACGAGGTGACATCAAGCTCACAGATTTTGGCTTCTGTGCCCAAATCAATGATGCTCACAACAAACGCACAACAATGGTAGGAACCCCGTATTGGATGGCTCCAGAGGTTGTGACCAGAAAAGAATACGGTCGAAAAGTCGACATCTGGAGTTTGGGCATCATGGCGATCGAGATGATCGAGGGAGAACCACCATATCTGACCGAGTCACCGCTGCGGGCCTTGTACTTGATCGCTAAGTACGGTACACCACGTATCAAGGACGAGCAAAACCTGTCGCCGGTCTTCCGAGATTTTCTTTATTTCGCCTTGAAAGTTGAACCCGAGAAGCGAGCAAGTGCTCACGACCTGCTACATGTAAGCCATCTCCTACGTTACCGAGTCTATGCCTCTAACATGGAAAACCAGCATCCATTCATGCATAATTGTGCCCCGCTCTCCAGCCTAGCTCCTCTCGTTCAATCTGCGAAAGAAAGCAGAGCCGCAGAGAAGGCCAATAGAGGCACTTAATGGTTGTGGTGGTCTGATTCTTGTACAATTACTGTGACCACGTGTGATTGAGATGAGACCTTTATCCGACTTGCCTGTGTTTTGGACAAACGCGACCACACGATCAGCGAGATATGCTCTTGGCCCCCCTTGGGCTGGAGTGTCATATGCTCATTTGCATCTTTCAACATGCATTGTCAGCTGGCAGAACAAGAATTGAGAAGAGGCGACTTATTAGACGCACTGCAACGGAACCTCTTGGGAGAGAGTTTTTTTTTCTTCTTCTTTCGCGTTCGTCGGCGGCAGTCGATTCTTGCCCACGTCGACTTGTGGGTACCCATCCTTACTTCGAGCAGCGTTCTCCGTAAGCGATCAGCTTGCTGTTTTTTTTTTTTTTTTACGACCCCGAAGAAAACATTATGATCAGATGAGAGGGCAAAGGAGTTTGATGGATGGGATATGGGCAATGCAATAGGCCCTGGGTTATCGGTTATCGGTTACGGGCAATGAATGGCCTCAGGCCCGTCTGGTGGCTATGAGATTCCGGGACGATGGTATGTAGAGGTCTAAAAGCGCCGAGATGAGCAAGGAATTTTGACCTCCACGTGTAACAGCAAGGCAAGCAGATGAGCCATGTAGACGAGAAAGCTCCTCGAAATAACGAGCTTCCATTTTGTGTGGTGTGATGGGTTGTCTTTCTACACGTTGCTGGATAGCAGCGATGTATACTCGATACCTCTACGGGTCACCAAGTATTTTTGGCACGTGTAGCCAGTAGCTAGCGAGCCACTGACAGCTAGGTACCGAGTACTCCGTAGTCCATAATACAATTCGTACTGTGCTTGTCCTGTGGTGCTCCGGTACTGCCTGTCATACGCACCATGGCGCGCAGACTGCAGTGGCTGGTGCGGAGGATGCTCCACCTTTCACCCGCCACCCGATACTGCTGCGTCACTGACACTCGATGGCCGCTAAAAGCTGGAGCAGGCTGGAGGTCAGTTCGTGCCTACCTCGTACTGGCACGGTGAATTAGGCTGCGCCGCATCCCAGCCCGAAGATAAGTCGTGCTTCCATCGCGAGCCTGCTGTTCATGTCAACTTATTGCGTCCGCTTTGACTCTTGATCTCTATTCTTTGAAAGCCTTGATTCGATCAATTAAGATCCTCTGCCCGCCATGTTCCGGGCACAACAAAATGCATTCGACGACGCCGTTGGTAAGCTTGGGATCTTGAGCGCACCGCACTTCGCTTCATAGCGGCCTCACGCTGTATACCTGTACTAACCCTTGTTTTTCTTGCTCGTGTCCTATATAGCCAAAGCAACCGACGAAAACCTGACCTCCGAGAACTGGGAATACATCCTCGACGTCTGCGACAGAGTCTCGTCTAGCGACAGCGGCAGCAAAGATGTGGTGGCTGCCATGATCAAAAGACTCGCGCATCGCAATGCCAATGTCCAACTCTACACCCTGGAGCTTGCCAATGCCCTGTCACAGAATTGCGGCATTCAGATGCACAGGGAGCTGGCAAGCCGAAGTTTTACGGAGGCTTTGTTGAGGTTGGCGAATGATCGAGTGGGTGGTCCTTTGGTTCCTTGTGGATGATCCAGGATGTGGCTGTGTCGTGCGACGAGGCATATTGCTGATGGAGACGCTCTAGAATACGCACCAACAAGTCAAGTCCAAGATAGTGGAAAGAATGGAGGCCTGGACCAAAGATTTCTCGAGCAATACCGAATTGGGCATCATGGAGCAGGCATATATGAGATTGAAAGCACAGAGTGAGTTCGGACTGCGGTGTGCAGCGCGATACTCTAGAAGATTGACTGAGATGCCTAGATCCCAACCTTCCACCCCCTCAGGCCCCCGTCAAAAGCGCAATCACAGAATGGGACAGGCGGAGAGAAGAAGAAGAATTGCAAATGGCCCTCAAACTCTCAATACAAGACAAATCCGCCGCCGGCCCATCGAGCCAACCCTCTGGCAGTCCTGCGGAATTAGCAGCCCAGCCATCAGGTGCGAGTTCGCAACAGGCAGAGCATCACCCCGTGCCCTCAGGTACAACTGCCGCAACCGTCTCACGAGTACGAGCGCTCTTCGACTTCCAACCCTCTGAACCCGGCGAATTACAGTTTCGCAAGGGCGACGTCATAGCTGTGCTCGAATCTGTCTATAAAGATTGGTGGAAAGGCTCTTTACGCGGCCAAACCGGCATATTCCCCCTCAATTACGTTGAGAAGCTACAAGATCCCACTCCCGAGGAACTGCAGAAAGAAGCGCAAATGGAGGCAGAGGTGTTTGGGCAGATCAAAAACGTCGAGAAACTGCTCGCCCTTTTGAGCACGAGCACGGGGGATATGAACGTGCGCGACAACGAGGAGATTACGGAGTTGTACCACAGTACATTGGCAATACGGCCGAAGCTAATCGAGTTGATTGGGAAATATACACAGAAGAAAGGTAAATCCAGACAGAGGAGGGTCTGTCATCGTGCGATGAATCGCTAATATTTTGGTCGTCTAGATGATTTCCAGCAACTCAACGAGAAATTCATCAAAGCGCGACGTGACTACGAAGCGCTTTTGGAGTCATCCATGGCTCAGTCGGCCGCACAATACGCTCGCCCTGGCCCTGCAGCGTACGGGTACGGCCCTGGAGGAGGTGGCCCGCCTGTCCAGCAGGGTTACCCACCTCAAAGATATTACACGCCTGGTGAGTTCTGAATAATCCTCGGACGAACTTTTCGGGGACAAAATCTAAACAGCGGTAATGTCAGATGGCCAACCACCGAATAATGCCGTACCCTACGCTTCAAACCAGCAACAACAACAACAACAACAACAACAACAACCAGGCTTTCAGCCTCCGTATCCGGTAGCCTCGCCACCGCCTCAAAGCCAGACTCCTTCAAATCAGCCCCAACCTCCCCCTTCTCAACTCCCTGATGGATATCCCTCCTACCCGAATCCAGCTCAAGGACCACTCCGTCGCCAATCCCACCCTCAACCTTCGGACCCTTACGCAACGTACCCTCCTCCCAGCGACGGTTCTGCTCGACCGGGACACCAAACGTACCCAGTCATTCAACCACCGAATGTGGCCCAGCTACAGTATGGAGATGAAGGGAAAGATTATTCGCCTTCAAACTACTCCACCGATGATCTGCATAGCCATCAACATCTGCCACCAACATCACAGCCTCCTTCGGGGCCTCCACAGACATATCCCCCACCGCAAGGAATGCCTCAGGGACAACAGCCGCCCTCGCAACCTCCACCGACACAATATCCACCATCTCAACCACCCGCATCATACGATTATCCAGTGCCGCCCGTTACTTCTCCACCTCCAGCCCCAAGTCACGTCCCACCTCCGGTCCCTGGCGATCCCACACAGAGACCCATTACACCGCTCGCACAGAGCTCGGCGTATCCAGTGTTTTCGCCTACACAGGCGCCAGCGAACCCGCAGTATCAAGCATATAGCCAGAGGCCGACGAGTTATTACCGGTAATATGGTAGACGAGGAGGACTTTGACAAGGGAGAATGAGATGAAGCGCAGCAATGGCCACCCGATGAATCGCATTGAGGAAGTTAAAGGGCAGGCAAAGGGAACAATACTCCATATGACATCGGCATGAACGAGGGAGAATGATGATGTACAATCCTTGGAGATGCGTGCAGAACTTTCCCTGCCTCGGTCCCTTCCTCCATTCATGGCTCCGACTCTTGTCTGCAGGACTCGAAATTTTCTGTCGAAGCAATGTCGTCAAATGCTTTCCCCCGGAGCTTGAGACAATCACATCACAATGGCAATGGGAATTTGTTTATTGGAAGTTCAACTTGGAGCCTTCGAATCCGGTTCGCGGCTGACGGTAAGGGCACCAAGAAGGGGAATATGGAGGGAATCGGGAGGGCTGCGAGGATTATGGCGTTGCATGGTCGGCGTTGTGGTGCTGTGACACGATGGTGGCGCGAAGTCTTAGGTCAAAAGAAGGTCCCGCACAACACAACACGGCTAACGACGACGACGTGGTTGAACCCCCTATGACGACCGAAGAACAAAGTCCTCATCGCTTTTTGTGGCCATTGAACTCCCGCTTGGCTCCGCTTCAGCTCAGGTCATCCCAGCTCCGCCTTCGGATGGAAGTCGATGTTGAAGTAGAAGTCGAATGAAACTGTACTTGAATTTTAACATGAAATTGAGCTTTCAAGTCCAAACTCGAACGCTTCTCAAACTCGCTCGCTCGCACAATACTGAAACGCGGCTGTAGTCGGTCACAGCACCTCGCTCTGTTCCGTAGCACCTTACGCAGAAGTCTGTACAATTCTCGACACCTACCCTAGGTACATCAGTAGTCTAGGATCGTCTCTTCAGCTCTCGTTGGCCTCTATCCCTAAGTGAACCAAGCTCACATATATACATCCGTATACTCACACAATATATGTACAAGGATATATAAATATAGGTACATCACACCTGGGGTTGAAAAAGGCACGGGTACACTTATGTATGCATACATCATGTAGGTACGTATATGCGCATATGGCATGGGTTTGAATCTCGCCCCACAAGCTTGTCTGGTGGTCGGCCGTAGACGACGTACGTCCTGCCTGCCTGCCTGTCTGGCGCGACAATGGAGTCAGGAACTCGGATTCGTGTCGTAGGTGATCGGTTTAGAGGGAATATCAAATCCGAAACGACGAGTATAAAAGCAAAATAGGTCTGAATCTCTTGAGAAAAAGTAACGCAAGGAAATGGAAGGATGCCAACGTGAACAGGAGCGACATTTTAAAACTTCAACGGCCCTTTCAACTACAGAAAGCCAGACCCAATACTTCGATCTATCACCTGTAGTAAGCGGAGAACATCTGATTCGGCTCAAACGTTCCCATACACCAGAAGGCCGAGCAGAGAAACCCCCCGGTCTGCACCATAAGCAGATATTTCCAGAATGGTTGACTGAGCTAGATGGATGGCTTTCTCGAGTAGGCTGATGTCGAAGTAGCTTGATCTGGTATTTATCCTTTGTGTATTCACAGATGAGCAAAAAGGTGTAGAAGAGGTCTTCTGGCCCAAGGAGATTTGCAACACCTTGCGCAGCTGTTTTGTGCACGAAACATTGCAGCCACCTTCTGTAAATGTGCAAATCCCAGAAACGAAATCGAAGGCTGACATGTTCTTGATTCCGCAACCGTTCCAGTAACCCCAAGACGTTCGCCGCCAGCAATCCCTTCACAGGCATAGACGCCATCTATTTCTTGTCTTGGGTTTGCATGTATGTGTATCCGAAATATGCCAGCGCCGCACCAATCAAGAGAACAGCATACATGGCAACGCCCATGCCAGTGCCGCCCTCGCCGTTTCTGCCACCAGGGCCAGCAGCAATCTTGTCAGTGGCACCGACCTTGGGGGCCGGGTCACCAGGTACGCGCTTCAGGGTTCCGACTTTGAGGCCGTCGAGGATTTCACGGGCTTCGTCTGAGTGGCCGACATCTTCGAAAGCCTCGGTTGCGTCTTGGCCTCCCACGTCAAGAAGGACTTCTTCACCGCCACTAGATGGATAACGCATGGTCGTCAGTTGCGAACACATCAATGCCGGGGAATGGAAATGGGGAAGAATTGTCAAATGTCAATGGCCATGTGGGGCCACTATCAGTGGGGGAAGACAGAAGGTATCGGGGAATATTGGAAACACAACAGCACATACGGATGCTCGTCGATGAAAGTCGAGGCATTGTAGATCTTGTCGTGGATGACAACGTAGAGATCTTTTTTGGTGTTGTGCTTGGACACCTCGGCGTACGTGAGTTCTTGAGACATGGCTGGCAAAGGTTGTGGTTGGGCGGGAGGGAGGATTGTGTGAGATGAGGACAACGGCTTCTTCTATTGAGATGAGGTAGAGCAGGAAGACAGGACGGCGCTCGACTCGGTGCAGGTGGGAAGCAGGTGGACGAGGGAGGGTTGCGCAGGGAGTAAGGATTAAGGAGCAAGGAGCAGAGAGCAGGGAGCAGGGAGCAGGGAACAGCGAGGGTGGAGGTGAAGGGAGAGAATGTATTAATTGATTTTGTGCAAGAGAAGTTGCCAAACTGTCGGTCGGGAAAGCAGTCACCCAGCAGCAGTGGCAGCAGCCGAGAAACAGACAGAAAGTCGCAGGCAGCGCCGTAGGGCCCAGCGACCCCCGAGCAGATGGTGCAAATGGTGGAGCCACAACACACAATGCCATACAATCTGTACAATTCGGCACACGAATCGGAGGCCAGCTGATAATAAGGTCCAGCATGGCGGGACTTGCAGGGACTTGATGCCCCAAACCTGTCAGCCCGCTTCCGATAACTTGCCGTCTCCCTCCCACGCTTCGGGGCTCTCGTTGATGTCGCGCTCAATTCCGCCCTATATTCGCCTCCTCTCGGGGCAGATTTACCTTTCTTGGTCGGCCTATGGGTTGTGGAACGTATCCCGTATCTTGTTCAAGTCCAGGGTATTAGGTACTCCGGAGGTAGCAAACCTGGGGGTACTGGCGAGCTGGGTAGGTGTCACGTGGGTTCGTGCGGGCAGGTCGCGGGCAGACCAAGAGTGCGGAGAGAGCGACAGGGCCTCTTTGTTGACTTCGATCATCAGTAAACACCTGCACACCACCTGCACCGACAAAATGCAACGATAGCGCTGCCGCAACCCCTCATCCTCACCAGCCGCCCGCAAATGTCAGGCCACATTGTGTATCAAGATGTGCCGCGCACGCGTGATGATGACCATCAACCTCACTCGAATCTGTTCGCCGGCCAAAGGTTATGGTTCTCTCACGTCATCCCTCAGCGGCAGTGCATGATCCAAAATGCTCGACTTAACGGCGCCATTATCGTCGACAGAGACACCGATGCCGATGTCAGACTGGTAGACCACCTCAAGAAGAACAATGCGCCAGGAACATACTCGTACAGATACGTCGAGCACTCCCTCCGCAATGGTCGACTTGAGAATCTCGCCGATCATGCTGTCGGAGCTCCTTCAAGGGTCTCGAGACCTGTCGGCAGTACCCTCACGGCCCCCAAGTCGGGAAGGACACCCTTCACGCCGGAGGACGATCAGTTCCTGTGGGATTGGATGAAGCCATTCATAGACCGTGGAGGAGCCTGGAAAGGAAATGAGATATACAAGCAGATGGAAGAGGCGAACCCGAGACATACATTCCAGAGCTGGCGCGATAGATGGATAAAACATACTCAATTCCAGAAGAGAGATGTCAGCAATGCCGTTGTCTCTGGAGAACTTCGTGCGGCCACCCCGCCAACGCAACCCTCGCATGCGTTACAAAAGAAGAAGCGACGACGAGAATTGCACGATGACGGGGAGGCACAAAGAGCCGAACATGAGGGCGAACATGAGGGCGAACAAAATCGATCCGCAACAGCCAGAGTCGACGGAATTGCAGACCGAACGCCGTCTAAAGTCGCTGTTCAATACGTATCGCCTGCTGGTGAGAAGCCCAAACACCTTGATGTTTTGCAAATCGATGGCAAACAGGTGCAGTCAGCAAGGAAAGCCCAGTCGGCCTCCTATGGATCTTTCACCAAAAAAGAATACGACGAGCTTTACGAGTTGGCTGCGTTGTATGTCGGTGGGGAGTTCAACGACTTCGACGCGCCGTGGGAGGAATTGGCCGAGCACCCTGGTGGTACCCGCACGCCTGCGGAATGGAAGCATTTCTATGTCTCAAGAGTTCTCCCTGACTACTGCAAAAACAACAAGTTACCCATGTCAGAAGTCGCTCCCTATTTGTCTGGGAAATCAGATGAACAAACTACTGGTGCATCTGAGATGCTCGACTCTCAGGAAGGAGATCAATCGATATCGCATTCAACTGAAACCCAGGAAGAATATCAATGTACGAACTGTTTTACAGTCGAAACTGTCAAATGGCGACATGATAAAGAAGGAAAACTCATCTGCTATGAATGCGCGGAGTTTGTGAGACAACATGGCCATCATAGGCCCTCGGTAACTTGGTCAACTGAAGAAAGCAGTTTGAATACAGACGAAAACAAACAATCCAGAACAAATGCAACATCACCCCACGTCACAGCTGCTCAGAAAGATTCTGTTGCACAAATAATTCTTACCCCAGACTCCAATCTCGCAAGCAGTGAAAAGCAGAAGCCTCTGTTTGGTCCGGAAGGCAGTGTTGGCCCTTCCAGGTCTGTTCGCCGAGAGAATTCTCAGCAGTCTCCGTGCCTCACGTCTCCTTCACTTCGAATGCAACTTCCGGCCCTAAATCGCCCACCCGAACCTAACGAGTCGAGGAAGAGGCGTGCTGGAAGGGGTACCCAATCGGAGTCTACGCAGGAGTCGAACAGATCCGGCACTCAAAGTCAGACTCTGGACTACAGTCTTGAAGGGGAGAATCAAAGTCAAACTGCTCCGTCGCAGGGTCTGACAGCAGAAATGGGAGAAGCCCAGTCGAAGGAGGGCGACGCGCAAATGCGACTGTCGTCTCAGGCTGAGAAACACACAGCGACAAAGACTGCTTCGGCGTTCCCAGCTTCCCCAAAAGGCAAGCGGAAGCAACAGCAAGATGGACCCGGAAGCACGAGTGTTCGACAACACCCCTCAATCGGTACTGAGAATCTGGTACATGGTCAAGTACATACTCGTCCCTTAACAGGCTCAAAAGAAGATGATCAGCTCTCGCGTCTTGCCACTCCGTCTAACTCGCGAAAGCCTTCACGCAGCTACCGTGACGATTCGCCACTCTTTGTGCCGGAACATGACGACGACGAGGAGCAGCAACAAAATGATGATTCAGAGTTAGGTGTGGATGCAGATTTCAGCGGCTTAAATCCCCCAAACAAGCCTGAGGCATCTGAAAAGTTCGAAACCGCCCAGGAGTCTATCCAGGAATATGAGACAGGACCAGAAGAACAGCCTCAATCGCCGGATGGAACAATCGCGTCGCAGGCACTGATCGACCGGCTCAAAGGTATCAACGACGAGCTTGACTTGGCTTTCGAGCTGCCCGAACCACCAGGGGGACTAGGGGAGATTGGTATTGATCTATCTGTGATGCCTAACGACGAAGATATCGGTGCGGAGGCAACGATGTTTGGAGAAGGAGATCAACCCGTCCAAAGTCCGGATTACCCGGAAGTCCAGGTCAAGATAGAAGACCACAACCTTCTCCATTCTCCTCTCATGCTCTTTGGTTCCGCTGATGTGGAACTGGGATCATCACCAGGCGCTGGAGACATGTCCGGTCCCTCTGAAAATGTCAAGGGCAAAGGGAAAGAAGTTGAAGAACGGACGATAGCACAAGGACAGAATGAATCCTCCTCCGCCGAACCGGATGGGCACGAGACGGACAATTGGATCGCCCTTCAGCGTGACCTACACCCACGTGTCCCGAACCTAAAACCTGTGTTGTTCAAGGCCATCGAGGCTACCAGCTTCGATTTCGGACTTGCAAGCGAGGTTGTGGATATCATGCTGGAAAACCGTCGTCAGGCGATGAACGAGCGGCGAAGGAAGAGCCGCTCCAACGGCGTTGGAAGGTCCGCCGTCCCAGCAGAAGCTGACTTGGATATGGAGAGTCTCCTTCCGAAGGCTATGCGCGGCGTATGGACTGAGACAGACGACTCGCTCCTCCTAAGCCCGAACGAAAGTGATGCCAGAAAGGTGTTGAGCAAACATGGGCGCGATATCTGTGATGCTCGCTTTGTTTTTCTGGAGGAGTTTGTCGAGGGGTGACGGAGGGACCTGGAGGGTTCAACGGCACAAACGGCCTAGCGAGCCGTTGTCGCAGTTGACAAAATATGACGCCAAAGTACTACTTGTAGGCACGAGATAGATGGAAAGAAAAGACTAATACACATCCAGCTCATTGTAACCTATGTTGACTTAGTTAGCCTGCCATCCAATGCTTGCATGTGCTTGCTTCCCTGCTCTTGCTTCAAGTTGAACCGGGTCGTCTCTCTCGCTCTGTTGTCTGCATTCCTGGATGCAATCCTCTTGTCCTACTGTTTTTGTTTGCGAGCTCCACACGCTCACTCCCTGTTCTCAAGCGAGATGCTCAATTCCCATTGATCGTCCCTCTGTCATGCCCGAGAACCTAGTCCGCCTTGGTCAAACGAACTCCAAACCTTTCCTTCCCCCGGCCTACCATGCCGTTCCAGTCCCGTACACCAAAAAAGAAAGGCCGTCAAACTCCCGGCAGCCAAAACGGAATGAGCTTTCCAAGGTGTCCTGATCTGTCGAGTAAGGGCGTGGAAAGTAATATACAGGTGCGAGAAGGCGATTTCTTTGGCGTTGACTTACCGTAACTGAGGTTGTTTCTCAGCATGGCTGCGCCCGAGTCCTCGGTATGACCTTTCTTACCTGAACCTCAGGTGGCCTTCATAGAACCGGAGCATTGGTCTGGGGCAGTGTTTGTAGATCTTGTCCATGCCGACTCTTGTCCGCCTGCCATTTTTGAACTTGATATAGGCGTGCAATAGTCCGTTGTCGTCTTGGTCCACCATCTCGACACTGGCGACCTGATCCTCCCAGTCTTCCCCCTCAGGAAGCCAGGATTCTTCGGTAGTTTCTTCAGCGGGGCTAGCCGAAACATCTTTGTTGCGTTTCCGACGCTTCGAGGCACGGTGCTCTTCGGAAGAAGGCGTTTCGCGCAACTTCTGCTTTGACCTTATCCTGGCAGGAGGTGGAACTGGCTTCCCACCTATTTTCTTGTGGTACTCTTTGAGAACTGCGCGAGAATGTCTAGAAAGTGGATGCTGTGTTAGCTGTGTTTTCGACCCCGACACCATTTCGATGCAGACGCCGTTATCAGACCTACGGTATCAAGTGATCTTCAGGTTCCCAGGTGTTCTCCTCTTCCCCGTAGCCTTGCCATTTGATCAGGTAGAGCGTCTGGCCCTTGGAGAATTTGTGATCGCGAATTGTCTCGACGGAGTACTCCTCGCCGTCTTCTCCGCCCTCATCGTCATCTTGTCCCAAATCGTCATCATTTCCAGAATCGCCATCTCCTTCTTTTGTGCTGCCATTCACATCGCCCTTCAAATCATGGCCCGCGTCTTCAGGAGCAACTGGCGCCTCCTCTCCGGGTACTTCTTCATCAGCCTTGTCTTTCAATTCCCCATTGAGCTGTTTCTTTGCTTCCGTGTCGCTTTCTTGCTCAGGCTCGTGGAAGATGTCATCTGATTCCTCCATGTCTTCTGCAGAGGGCATCAGTAACTGGTCGAGACGGTGTGCGACAATGGACGACTCGGTGAGGTTGAGAGGTCAGAGGCTCACGCGGAGTGGATGGCAAAACTTACCAAAACCGTGAGGCATTCTGGACTGTTGCGCGGCTGCCGCGGAAACAGAGGAATATTGAAAGTTCGCTATCGCATCAGGAAGCTTGTGATGCAATGAAAGCGTTATGAAAAGCGACAGGAAATTATCTAGACTCGGCAACGCGATGCGACGATAATATTCTGTGTGGCTGGGAGCAGAACGCGGAGAAAGCGACTGGGACCTACTTGGACCTCAAGCTCACGTGGAAACCCATTCAGACCCGCCGAGCCGCCGATTCAAATGGGCGCTACCCAGTACTGGGTACATACAGTTAATAGTAGCGGTCTTGGCAGTCTACCGAATACCTCGTAATGATACCCGCCGTTGACTGCTCACGTCAACTAATCTCTCATCACTCACTTGACCTTTTGGGTTTCATAACAATCTACGCCATTCAATTTGGGGCGAAAGTATTGACCATATCCAAGTCCTTGTGATGCCACTTCATGGATCGGCTTTTCCAGCCGTGATTGTTTCGTTTCTGGGGCATGATGCACCTACGTTTTCGTTGTCGACGCATACCTTCATAACGAGATAGGTACGGAAGGAGTCACTTCAGCTGAAGCTCTTCGCGCTATGTTATGTGACCGATACTGATTCGAGAGTTGTAACAATCCTGGACTAGAAGTTTCTTCAGGGAATCATCAAGGCTGAAGAGACTTTTGCAAGTAGCGGCCAAGAAAGTTGGATCGCGAACCCACATGAGCAAGTCACCATGGATATCCTTGTGCCTCAACTCCCGCTCACACTCGGTAAGCAAGACTTCCAACTCCTCGCCCGTCCAGCCCAATATCTGGGTGAAAACCTTTGCCCTCGAACCACGGAAATTGTCCATTGCACTCGTATAATATCCGAACATGCCAACTTTCCTCAAAATCGGCTTCTTTGCCTACGGCCTGACGGGCAACTTGAAATTAAGACTTGTGATATTCGCGAAGCCGGCACAACGCATCTGCTACATGACCAAGTCGGGGTCACAGTGGCCTTTGATGCTGATTCCATTGACTCCTTCCGTTCATCGGCCCTCCGAGGCGGTGAAAAGCTTCTCGGTGGAAATGAGGCCAGTCTTACAAAGTCGTATCCCTTCATGACGCGACAACGAAAAATGTCGAATTCCTACGGAAACATCCATTCCTCATCGGCATCCGCAATCTCGAGCCGGCGATTTGGAAATACATAATCCGGGTGAATTGGCCTCTGGTAAGTTCTTCCGATGACTGCAGCGTCCGGGTGCGCATCTGCGACATCGATCGCCCAAAACCCTGTTCCGATTCCAACATCAAGGACACAAGGTCGGTTTGCAGGAGCAAACAATGGCCCTATTTGCACCCGAAGCGAGCACAGCATGATACATGAAACAAATCCTGCCTGGATTGTTGTTCAGGGTCTTTGCATTGGATGAGTGACTGCTGCGAAGGATGTTATAGAAGTGTGTTGGGCCTGTACTGAACTTCGCCGAGTACGGATTGTGGATATCCAGAGTCGAGGAGTTCTGGCTTGGGACGAATTTGTTGTTGATAACTAGTCCAGCCTTCACTATTTC
Source organism: Cladophialophora psammophila CBS 110553 (assembly GCF_000585535.1). Taxonomy (NCBI): domain Eukaryota; kingdom Fungi; phylum Ascomycota; class Eurotiomycetes; order Chaetothyriales; family Herpotrichiellaceae; genus Cladophialophora; species Cladophialophora psammophila. Next base: position 25,849 of record NW_006912949.1, read on the forward strand.
ATTCTTAAACTGTGTAGTAGGGCAGAAGGTCTTCATCTTGACTTAACACTTAGTGCTCTGAACCTCGCGACCAGTCAGGGTGAAGAATTCCATTGATGACTAGAGCCTCTCGACCTCGCAGCTATTCAGTGTCGGAGGGAACGTGCAAGCTGTTGCTCCCTGTTCCCAACCAAGGATAAGACGGCACTTGCGATCCAGCTTTGTCTTCACAGAAGAAGCCTCCAAGGCTCGTAAGGATATCGAGACAGTTGAACAATGAAATGGGAATATTGCCGACACGCGATTTCTTCTTATAGCCCGCGTCAGCGTTCAGTAACAGACATGATTCGAGGTTTCCAGCTCCATATCGAGTGGGAAATAGATCGAGAACGCGTAGAGTCGGCAATGAACGTTCACTCGCCATAGACTCCGTGTGAGTGCGCAGGCAAGAGGATGATGAACCCGCACATTCTCGGGTCGTGTGAGGTGGGAATATCTGCGTTGATCAGGAAACTAACCATGGGTCCAGCAGTGGTTGCATTGGGCTTGAACGTCTTCTGCACTGTCTGTGTTTTCGACTTTGGTGAGCAATTGGTACGATTCCTGAACAGAGGCTAATAAATTTCCAGTCCATGTCATCTTCAGCATCATGGAATTCCAGTGCTATGGGGCGGCATCGTCCAGCACTGAGTTGACATCCTGGATTCGGGGGGGGGGGGCAGGAAAGAACCCGTTCTTAAAGAGCATGTTATTTAGCCAGGTGCCTATTAACAAAATTTGTCTTGAGTCTTGTCCACGGCGCTCTCACACTTATTTAATTTATGCTTAACCTCAATAACGACTATTTCCTGAGTCCTCCCAAGTTAAATAGTGTTAAAGATATGCTAATCACCTCCGTGAACGCGACGTACCGTCGTACTTAAGGTCGGGGTGAACTAGGCTTGACTAGGTTTGGAACTTCGAGGTAGAGAAGTCCAGTACCCAGTAGGGCAGCGCTACTATATTTCCGAAAAGGGTAGACTATCCTTGGCGATGGCAAAAGCAGCGGGGCAGGCATGTCTCCAAAATTTCGAGAACCATGTTCACCAACTGGTGCCACTATCGAACCAGTTCCGCAGCCAGTTAGCCATCACACTTCAGAGAACACGCATCCGGTCGTCATTGTCTGCGCTGAGTTGGATCTGTATGGGGAAGACCTGAGAACGAGTAAATAGCAGCAGATCCCTTACTGCATCGCCTCATCCGCAGTCAAACTCTGCACAATCCGCAGGCACGAACTCACACCACATTCACACCCACCATCAAGGAAAACGGAAATTGCGACTAACGTTAGGAGGAGGGCGGACTGCGGCTTCACTTGGAAACACACTCATCATGGCGATGCAGTTGGATTTATCTCAGGCTCAAATCCTGAAGGACGAGACGGGAAGACCTTTCATTGTCGTCCGAGACCAGGGAAAGAAGAAGAGAACACATGGTATAGAGGCTGTCAAGCAACACATCGTTGCAGCCCGCACGATTGCAAACATTGTCAGAACCTCATTAGGCCCGCGGGGTCTCGACAAGATCCTCATATCTCCAGATGGGGACATTCAGATATCAAACGATGGCCGCACAATCATGTCAGAGATGGAAATAACACATCCTATCGCTAAACTCATGGTCGAACTTTCAAAGTCACAAGATGAAGAGATTGGTGATGGTACAACTGGTGTCGTCGTCCTGGCTGCTGCTCTCCTCGATCAGGCCGCAGATCTCATCGATAAAGGCATCCATCCCATTCGCATTGCCGACGGCTTCGACCAGGCTTGCGAGATTGCTGTCGCACATCTGGACAAAATCAGTGATGAAATCGCCTTTAGTCGCGAGAAGCAAGAAAATCTGATCAAGGTTGCCAAAACCAGTCTCGGGAGCAAAATTGTCAGCAAGTCCCATGACCAGTTCGCGAAGATCGCAGTCGATGCCGTCATGTCTGTTGCCGACCTCGAGCGAAAAGATGTCGATTTCGAGCTCATCAAGGTCGACGGCAAAGCAGGTGGTTCAATCGAGGACTCTTTACTGGTCAAGGGAGTCATCATCGACAAAGACTTTTCCCATCCGCAGATGCCGAGTGAAGTGAGGGACGCCAAACTGGCCATCCTGACATGTGCCTTCGAACCGCCCAAACCAAAGACCAAGCATAAGCTCGATATATCCACTGTGGAAGAATTCAGGAAGCTGCAGCAGTACGAAAAGAACAAATTCGTCGAGATGATCGACATGATCAAAGCCACAGGGGCCAATCTTGTGATTTGTCAATGGGGTTTCGATGACGAGGCAAACCACCTCCTTCTTCAAAACAAGCTTCCGGCGGTACGGTGGGTCGGCGGCCCTGAAATCGAATTGATAGCGATTGCTACCAACGGTCGAATCGTGCCGCGATTCGAGGACCTGAGCAGGGAGAAACTAGGCAAGGCTGGCGTGGTCCGAGAAATGACATTTGGGACCACTCGAGAAAAGATGCTGGTCATCGAAGAGTGCGCCAATACTCGAGCTGTCACAGTCTTCGTAAGGGGCAGCAACAAGATGATCATCGATGAGGCGAAGAGATCCCTTCATGACGCTCTTTGTGTTGTTCGCAACCTCGTCAGAGACAACAGAGTCGTCTACGGTGGTGGTGCTGCCGAAATTGCTTGTTCTCTCGCTGTCGAGGATGCTGCTTCGAAATCGCCGGGTTTAGAACAGTATGCCATGAGAGCGTTTGCCGACGCTTTGGACGCGATTCCGATGGCTCTGGCAGAGAATTCTGGTCTGAGTCCGATTGAGACGCTGGCCGAAGTGAAGTCGCGGCAGATCAAGGAACAGAACTCTAGGTTAGGCGTTGATTGCATGGGAACTGGAAACAGTGGTACGTTCTAATTTATTGCTAGCATCGGGCTTTACTGACTCCTGGAAGATATGCGGGCCAATTTTGTCATCGACCCCCTTATTGGAAAACGATCGCAGTTGCTCCTTGCAACCCAGCTATGTCGAATGGTACGTCTCGTCGTCGTGCGGGTTGCTCTCTTTAGCTCACATAGTTCAAACAGGTCCTGAAAATCAACAACGTGATTGTGGCGGGCAGCGACGATAACGACTTCTAGACTTGTTCCAGCGGCATTGCCTCAGCATTTAAGGGCGTTTGCGGCAAAAGCCTGCATGAAGACATGATTCGAAAGAGTGTACAAAATGATACCCGTTGGCAGATCGGATAGAAAAATGAAAAAGCCGTGATTGTCACTAGTTTGCCATCGATCATTTATCGTCTGCTAACAATCTCTGCCGGAAGACACCTGTCGAGCGCCGACCTAATCCTCCTTTACTAACTCGCTATTCGTGCTCACCACAATGCTGTCTCAAGTACTGCCTTGAAAAACGTTCTCGGGGCTGACCTTGCTTATACCTATTAGTAGGCTATCTTGCGTCAGCTGCCCGCGAACCGAGCATGTTAATGCCAGGGGCGACTTCAGTTCTGTGATCAACATGGATCGACAGGAGCTACAGAAGGCCGACTCATGCAAGGCTGCAGATGGCGCCGGTGAATAATAGCATTGTTGATTGGTTCTTCGGAGTTAAGCTGCCAGCATCTCTGCTTGGCAAATAACGTGGCCGGGATCATCATCTCTTGCTGCAATCACCGAGTCAGCGTGTTGGGAGGGCTGCGTATTTACGGCCTTTTTGAGGCTCGGGATCAAGTGCTGTCTCGGGTGGGAATGAGCCTGTAGAGTCTCTCCTCGCAAAATGACAAGAGCTCAAACAAGGGCAACAGACGGACCCGAAAGACACAATGGAGACTCAACCGTCCCGGGTCGTCTTCGAAAGGAGGCTGCCCACAGAAGCAAGAAGGGAAGAGGACGACTGGGCCGGTTTGTCTGACGCGAGAGCCAGGAGAAGGATCCAGAATCGTCTGAACCAGCGCTCATATCGTACGTCTATGTGAAATCTTCCCATGAAGATGCTGTCGCCTGACTCAATGTCACATTTCCAGGCCGCAGGAGAGCAGCAGAACGAGAGGCAAAAAGGGCGTCAGCTGCCTGCAGGCAACAAAAGCCTGTCTCCCTTGCGCCGCGGGAAGTTGTACGTGCAGCGGATCAAAAAGGCAAAGGCAAGCAAACAGCGTCTGGAGGAGATGCTCCGCTTCCCGATAACACATTCGGCCAGGTTGCCCTGCACTCTCAAACAGAGCTTCAGCAAATCACCTCCCCGGTGCTGGGATGTGCGGTGCTGCTTGCGAACCATGGGATACGGAGAGTCCACCATTACGCCCGCACGATCCTCTGGCCTTCGTTCAAGCATTACAGCCTCGAGACCAACGAGTCCTTAACCTCAGCCTTCTTTCACCTGAGCATGGTCGATGACCTGTTGCTCAACTCATTCGTCTGGACCGCCGCATTGGCCATGTCGATGCACCTGCCCCATACCGCCATTGCCAACGACGCGGTCATGTTCGCCTGCCAGAATAGGGCAGTTCAGAGCATTCGCGAGCATATCGATCGGAACCAAGTCTCGGACTCTTTGATTTTTGCAGTTCTTGCCCTTACGATACGCGACACTGACCCTCGCATGGCTGTGCACAAGGCAGGTGGAGGAGAACACTGCTTTGGAGGCTTCGATCCCCCGCTACGATCACTCGGTTGGATCCAATATTTCTCCCACTTTCGCTGGACGCCGTCTCACATGCTCGCGGTCAAATCCCTCGTGGCTGCGCGAGGTGGCCTCCAACATGTCTCGATGCCTGGTGTTGCGGAACAGATCCAGTCCACAGACATCCTACGGGCAAGTTTATCGCTGTGCCGCCCAAATTTCACCCTCTGCCGCCTCTACCAGCACGTGCTTGAGAACCATGTCAAGATGGTCCGCCCGCCCCGCGAGAGACTTGACGAGGCGTTTCCCACCATCCACGACACTGATTTCAAGGACCTGCTCCTCGACATGAGAATGTACTGCCGAGAGCTAGAGAGAATCGCGGCAGAATCGGGTGGTGCTTCTGAGGGCGGCGGTGGCGGGGGCGGTGATGGTGCTGCCGACGACCTGGTGGCCTCGTCGGGGGTGGCCTGGGAAACGAACGTCTATCGCAATCTCATCCAGCACCGCCTGTTGCGGCTACCCCGGTACGGGAGCCGAGAGGAAGAACTCTGCCGTCTCGCGGCCATGATTTTCAGCTACGGCGTCATTTACCCCGTCGCCAGGCCAAGACCCTTGCGCGTTCTGGCTAAGCAGTTAAGAATCGAGGTTGAGCACCACCCGTCGTCTCCTTCAATAGCGACGTGCAATGGGCCAACGACGGCGGGTCGCGGGGCGGCGTTCCTCCTGTGGATTGCGGTCCTCGGCGCTCTCGCGTCCAAGAACAGCGACGATGACGAAGCTTTCTTCGTCGATCTCGTGGCAACGTGCTCTGCGAGACTGGAGGTTGTGGACTTCGCCCACCTGCGAGCCCTCGTGTGCCGCTTCCTCTGGCTCGCAGGTGCTTGCGACGAGGGCGCATACGACGTGTGGGCGAAGGTCTGGGGTGTCATGGAACATGAGGAGGTAAGGAATGCCAACGCGTGCCTGCACCAGCAGCAGGAGCAGGCGCAGGACGAGGAGGAGGAGGGGTCAGGAGTTGTCGGGTCTATGCACCACGTGTCTTTGATATGTGCACTATAGATACGTGCTGTAATGAGAGTGGTGAGACAGGCAGGTAGGCAGGCAGGCAGGCAGGCAGGCAGGCAGGCAGGCAGGCAGATGGGAGGTGTGTAACATTGGACGCAGCATTTTCAGGGCTATCGGAGTTTCCACACAAGGCTAACTATCGACGTCAAACGCTATGTATATAATATAGACCTTGGTGCGAGATCAAAATAATCTACTTCGCAGCATCCTTTTTTGCGGCGACCGCGGCGGATCCCACTGCGCTTCCTCGGGGCCGCTTATACTTCCTCTTCTCCTTGCGACTCATCAGACCTTTGTCGCGCGTGCCCTTGCCGCCTTCCCAGAACCCGCCGGCCGCCCTGCGCCGTCTGATCACACTTCGCCCGCAGACACCACAATCTTCGCTCCGGAACCTCTGCTCGCGCGAGCACCACCCGCAGACCATGCGGTCAGCGTGCTCGTTGACGTGGGCTTCGGCGGCGTCGTGGCACCGGTCGCACGGGTACACGCGGTGGCAGCAGCTGAAGCGGAACCAGCGGTAGCTGTGTCGGTAGTGCGCACAGGTGCCGTTGTCCGGCAGGGGCGTGCCCGCAGAGATACCTAGGTTTTCTTTCTTCGGCCGCCGTAGCGGGAGCGTGTCTGAGGAGGCGTGGGACACGCGGAGGAACTTGACCTCGTGTATCGTGAATGTCATTTTGGCGTGGCATGACCGACACACCTGGATCGGAGTATCGCCCCGTACGGAGACCATGCCCGGGGGGACCGGGAAGGTTGTGGAACAAGATGCACAGGTGGGTTGGAAGACCGACGGGAGGAGGTCGGTGATTGTGCAGCCTGTGATTTCAATCGTGCCCGCCCGGACGGTGTTGGCATGCAAGGCATTGGGAGTATAAGAGACCGTGAAGGGTGTTGTGCACTTGGGGCAGGATGCGGTACGCACACTGGACGCCGAAGGGCTAGTCTCGTCACCGCTGGGCTTAATGTTAGAAATGTCCAGAGGAGATTTGCAGCGCAGGCACTTGACGGAGAGTGATAGGGACGCCAAGGTCAGAAGCTCGATGTTATGGAGCTCCAGGTTGGGGAAGGAAATATGGATTCCCTTTTCGGTTGCAGTTGATGAGACTGGAAGCGCCGCACCGCCTGAGTCAGCCTCGTCCTCGTCGTCGGTTTGTTCCTCATCTTCAGAGCCGGAGAATTCGCCAGAGTCGTAAGACGACTCAGAATCATCCTGTCGGTCCCATTCAGGAGGTCGAGGGATGAACATCACATGCGGTCGGCCTTCGTCCGAGATCAGCCCTCTGGGTTCTTCTACACCCTCCTCTGTCGACACCCCCTGCTGTGTTTCCTCGACCGGAGGCTGCTGCGGAGCTGGGATATCTGGTGGAGCCGTCCGAGCTGTGGTCTGTGCCATCTCTGAAGCCATTGAATGAATATTCTGGGTCAAGTAGTTGATATGAGCCATGAGGGTCATGTCCAGGTGTTTTCGGACATGTCTTTCAAAAGCCAACTGAACGGTCTCAGCTTCTGAGCCACTGACGCCCTTCAATAGCACCGTGCAAGGCTCCAGGTTATAAAGCCGCGGGACAATCAGCGTGACTTCCCTGAGCGGTTGTAGGTTAAGGGGGAGGCGGTCCGATTTGGCCACTTGTATAGGAATGTTGAAAGTCGTTCCATCAGGGCTTTTAGAGTAGTGCGGAATTCGTCCCATGCGAGCTTCGAGTTGACGAACATCAGCTTCCCTCTTAGCTAGGGCGTTGGACCTGTCTACGTTTGTCCAAAGTGGACGCGGCGCTACGGATATGGGTGGAGGGGAGGGCAGACGGGCCACTTGTGGCACAGGCTCAGGGGTTCTGGAGTTCTTGTCGGCATTTGCAATGATCTTAATGGTCTGAGCCTTTTCAGATGTCAAGAACTTCTCAAGGTGCTTGTCCAGCTCGTTCAAAAGCGCCAACAGCGTCTTATTCGGGGAGGATTGGACAAGGCTGTCAAACCCCTTTTCCACGTTGATCTGGAAACCCCGGGCCATTTCGGCATTTGTGACTTTGATGGTCGGTCTGCCATTTTGCAGATATGGTGTAGGGACGGTCAGGATGCAATGGAGACCGCCTTCAAGCTCGAATGGAAAGTCTGGATCCGAGGGCGCTAGGGCGAAGGACAAGGTAGTGTCACCAGGCGTGTCTCTCCGAACTGGAGAAAACCTCCTAATCACTTGACCCAGCTGGAATTCACGCGGATTGCTCTGTTGGAGTTGGGATAGGGGCTTCTGACTTGGAGACGAGCCAGAGACCAACGCCCTGGTTTGGTGAGACAGAGCCTGGCGTTCTTGCACGACCGAGGGGCCTTGGGCACCTTCGGCCTGTCGAGGGTCTGGTTTTGGCCTAGGGTTTGTGACTCTGTCTTTAGGCTGAAGGTGTTTGAACGGGCATTGCAAGCCAGCTCGACAGCCTGGGACGATGATTAGCTGGGTTATCACGTGAAGTCATTTCGTTGATGGCCAATTCCATGATTGAGGGTACGAAATGGCCAGTGATCTGCGCAGCTGCTAAGCCAGGCATCAGACAGCATGCCGTGCATGTGTCAATTTAGGCTATTGGAGGAATTTATTACACCAGCTGGGCCAATGGAAAAATTGCAGAGTAAAAGACAGAAGAGTGATTACCTTTGTTTGTATTGAAAAAGCGACATACCCTCGGCTGTGATTGACCCGGTGACGACGCGATTGGCGTTGGGTTCTCGGGGGGTGGTTGATGCTCAATTTGGGTGCTGACACGGCTGGTGCCTGGATATTGGGCGCAATGCGCAATAAGCGATCAGCAGCTGGGAACAACTCAGCAGTCAGATGACCGATGGGCAGTGTTTCATCGGCTGAACCACCGGTCCCCCTTCCCCCCAATCACCCCAAGCTAGAAAGGGATTCGACGCGGAGGCGCCCGGGGGGATTTTAGAAGGGTTGGGGGCGGCCTTGGATGGTGGCAAAGGGTTTTAGCCCGCACCGCAAGGCAAGGCGAAGCTGGACGAGGCAACAAAGGAGCTGCAGGCTTACTGAGGCTGGCGTTGTCAAGTGACATGCTGATTGATGAGTTGGCACTCATCAACAAAGGTTCCTTGATTTCACGTTTCTCGGCCAGATGATGGAACCGCTTTGGGGTGCTGGCTAGGGCGGTCGGCCGACCAAGTGCTGTTTCGGTTATTGGGAAGGAGGGAAGGAGAGAAAAAAGGCGGATGATAAGCTTCCGAATCTGATCAAGCGTGATGGGGGATGGATGCTGGGGGATGGGACAAATCCAAATCTAGATGTACTTGGTAGATCGGGAGGAGAATAAAGGGAAAAGAGAAGCGGCGGCGGAGGAGGAGGAGCAGGAAGAGGAAGGGCAAGTGATCAAGTGATGCAAAGAGGCAAACTCACGACCTTTGCACTTCTTTACCTTTGGACGAAGATGGAGTCATTCGGTGATGATGTGGCAGAGAAGAGTCGACTCACTCGGTTACTCACTCACTTTCATTCAGTCATAATATGACTCCCATATACTTGTTACAAACACACTGCGGCAGACGTGAGTCGAAGTGAGGTGGAAGTGAAGTCGAAGTGAAAACTCGAAATACGAGGGGTGACATCACCGCCTGGAAAGCGACGATGGTGCAGCATACCTCGCACCTCGCAACTAGTACTCACTCTCTTCACTTCACTTTCATGCAATGAACTTTGTTATTCTTCTTTGGGGTGTCGATACCTTCTGTATGGTAAGAGAGAGTACCAGAACCTGAATTCTGTAAGTTTTGTATTCGACATTTTGGGTCGTTACGGATGCCATGGTCACATATTTTTATCCAAGTGGTGATACAGGTCAACGTCCGAGGGAGATTCGTGGGTGAACGTGACCAGTTCTTCGCAAGCGACTGGCTCGGTGTGGTTAACCAAGTCACAGCCTTGGACCAAGGAGAGAGTACCCAGTACCTTCCCTAGCACGCCTAGTTACAGTGCAGCCTGCTACCTGCTACATGGCTAATCACTGAGGTAGTTAGCACGTACCAAGTAGGTGCGTACAGGCCTCCGCCTCCCCCCCTTCGCCCCTTCGCCCCTTCGCCACCCTCACCTCCCCTACACCCACCACCCAAACTTTGCCGCCCGCCTAATCACTAACCCCCAAACCACCTACCTATCTTTGACTACTCGCATAAGCAATAATACCTTCTCGTTGGTATTTGTTCCATCAATCAAGCAATCAATCAACTAAACCACCATCCTACTGGACGTCTCACCTCCTCCAAAGCAATGTCACCCCCAAACTCGACCCCCGGGGGCGAGCTCGAGCTTGTTCGAATTAACTGGAATTTCCTGCAACGTTCCTTCTGATCCCATTGCCATTCGCCCCTGTCCAAGCCCCCGTGGCACATCACACAAGCTCCTCCTTCGTACTGTAAAAAGTAAGAGTCCGGCCATCATCCCGAATGTGACAGAGCTGGCGAGATAGGCTATGTCTAGGCGTATCGCTATCAAGACATCCCACGTGGAGCCTCGCCGTCGGCCCTCCATACTATGTAGGTACGCTATGCACACACATGCACACCCATTGCCCTGGGATGCTTAGTGCGGATCGATCATCACCGGAACATGCATCTTCGGGAGCCACCCATCTAAATCACCCTGTCCGCTTAACCATACGTATTTCAAAACGCTCCCCCCTTCCCCCCCGTGTGTGCGGCGCGGAAGGTGCCGTTCCCGTTAGGCAAAGAGCTCGGCGCGCTCCTCGGCTCCACAGCCTGGTCACCCGCAACCCATTTCTCACCACCTTATCCTCTCCTTCCTCCTTCCTTCTTGTCAATATCTGACCGTCTGTTGTTAGCGGATCATGCGATAGATAGCTGTTGCGAGAGCGGACCTTTCGCTTGGACCTATGAGTCCTACCTTCCACCCACATGTTGAAGGTTAGGTTCCCCTGACTGGATGCATACTCCGAGCCCTGACATCTGACTGTCCCTTTTCCGCGGACGCTTCGATGCACGAAGAATAAGTGCAGACTCAGCATTGACAATCAATTTTAACTCCGATTCCAAGACGTGAATTCTCACGATGTCGATCAGCTCCTGGTATTCACGCGGTAGCAAGCGGCGGCTCGATCCTTCGGACGGCTCGGCTGATTCGTCATGGACAGGTACTTGATAGGCAGATAGGCAAGATCTTGCGACATTGACCGCCTGATTGTGCGCTCGTACATACCCGCCTCACTCGGGCCCGAGGCCAGTAACACCACCCTCGATTGTAGGGTACATTGAGCAAATTCCTAACTTTCTGACTCGCAACTAGGTTACTCGAACTTGGCTGTGGTCTCTCGCAAGCACCCCCGAAGATATTACAGGGGGGTGTCTAATGTTTTCACATGCATTTAATTCCAGAATGCTCTTTCTGACTGCTAGGTCTAAACTCAGGATGGACAGTTGCATGACATTTTCATGTGCTTTTATTTCAAGACTCCAAGAGCTGAGCGACGATCGTGTCCGTGGTGTCCATCCTTAGCAGTTGCATGGCATCTCCTGAGTTACTCGATACATGCATTGGTACTTGGACCCTTGCCTTGCAAGTTGAGACTCCGGCTAACCGGGGGATGCATTGACCCAGCAGTAGAAAGCTAACTCGATGCCTTTATCCTCTTCACTTCCCTCGTCAACATGTGCAACGGGCCTTGCTTTTACTTCCTTATGGACTCGAGACATACCCAACAATTCCGGGCTTTCACATGCTCGGAATTCCCCTGAATTTCTCAGCCTTGGCCCCAAATCGAAAGCAAGGAATTGATGTATCGACAGATTTTGCTTTGCAAAATTGTTTTGCAACTTCGTTGCTCCCGGCGCCGGCGCAGGCTTTGCAATTCCCTCCCCTGTTCGACAGCAACCTCGCTTGCTAGTTCTTGACGAGAACACCGATAGACCTTTCCGATTTTAGTCTCATTACCATGGTCCCTTGTTCGTCGCGGGTCTATTCCCATACCCTCAACCCCCCATAAGTAATGAAGTTGGCGATAGTAGTATCGCAGCCGTTTTTACTTGCTAAAAGGGGTGCGTTGCCCCCCCCCCCCTTGCCTTCCACGATATGTCGATGCAGGTCCCACATGAACCGGATAACCGGTTCCCGGACCTCCCCCCCCCACAGGCTAATGGGTTCAATTAATTACGCTTGAGTTGGCAGTCGACATTAGTGCTGGCTCTCAGGGATTTTGAAGCCCTCTTCCCATTTTAACTGCCGAAATGGGAAGTCGAGTGAAAAAGTTCGACGCTGATAAAGATGGGGCAGCCTAGCTAAATAGGCAAGGTAGTTATTCTACGATAACTTGCACGGTAAACACGTAACCGTTGCCTCATCGACTTCGGAGCATTTGTTTTTGGACAAGCGGAGCTGGCACCAGTGCGCCGTTGATTCAAAATCGGCGCGGCATGGCTGTGTTCCAATGGCAAGCGCCTAACTACGAGGTACTAGTAATGCCTTCTTACTACCTCGTATACCCCAGTGACAGCCTTAGCCAACTAGGGTCCACCGTGCGACAGAGGTTTGCCCAGCTGAAACATACAGGGTGTTTCTTGCCCTCCGTAAGAATACCCCTATCTGAATGACTCGTAGCTTCCAGAACTATTTTAGAACTCTTTGCTCCGTCGTCTTGGCCCTCACAAAATTTGCACATATGGGGGGCTTGGCCTTGCATAACTCGAGCATCCCAGAGCTATCTGATCTGCACCAGTGCCGAGGTTTGCTTCTACTGTAGGTACTTTACCTCGCAGGCACCAACTAGGGCTCCTTGTGGCATATTACAGAGTATGTCACACCAGTTTAGGCACAAATGTAAAGGGCAACAGTGAGCAATCATAATCGCCGTTATTTGCCCACGGCGAGCCAACACTTACTGTTGCTAAGCCGAACGCTACACACGACCTCTTCTCTCTCTCTCCCCCCCACACAGTCCTGCGTCTGGAGGGGATTCCTCACTATCAACCCACATCGCCGGGCCCTTGCTCCTCGGGGTCTGCGAGATATTCCTTTTAACTTCCACTAACTAAAGGGCTTAGAAGACTATGCCTGCCTACCTACCTACCTACTGGGTACCTGGGGGGTTGCATCCCCCTTTTCGAAAGGTCTCAAAGCGGTGAAATCATGCCAGATCGGTCACAAAGAACGAATACGAAGACGACCGGACACCCTTGGAGATCGACGTGGCGGTCATGAGCCTTGGTTTGAGCTTTGGTTTGTTTATTACTCCGACAGAAAAGGCGCACTGAAGGGGGGGACTAGATGCAAAGGTTCCGTTACGAATAGTAGGGAGTTAGGAAGCATTTTGTTCTGGAGGGTACCGGGTAAATGATCCGCCGTTACCCCACAGAATAACTAAAATGTTCTGCGCCCCTCGATGTATGCAAGCCACAGCCTTTTGCCTCGTCGCGGAGTATCGGGGCGCCCTGGATCGACATCAGTATGTTCTGGTTACCTCCGATGTCTCCTGGCACTTGTAGGTAGGGACACAGCATGCACGCTCTTGCTATGGAATCTCGCACTGACTGAGCACAGGACCCAAGACCCCTACAACGTTGCAGATGACTTTATGTGCACTGCCCAATCTTGGGTGATGTGCTGACTCAATAAGAATATTGACAACTACCTGCTGGCATTCATATTGCTCGACGGCTGTCAGCAAGGTGAAACTTGGACAGCTGACCCCAATCAGCCCACGACCCTGCTCTGTCTATTCGGTAGTATCCATACCATGGATGTGGCCCCTTCAACGGTATTACACCACTCGTCCGGAAATGAATCGTTCGACCCCTTCCCCCAGGGTTAAAACACAGTGTCATGGGGACGGCAAGAATGATGACTTGGCACCCGAGCTTTCAAACGGGTTTGACCTCAATTCAGGAGCTGCCTGGTGACCAGGGTGGAAAGGGCAGCAGGAAATTGGCAAACGGCTACGGTAAGAGCATCATATGCCGAGAAGCGGTGACCTCTCTGAAAACATGCTACCGTGCGCGGCGTGTCCTGACCGCATTATCGAGCCGCGCCTAACTGGTTCTTGCCTGTCCGTTTCTGTGCCTTCACTTTGACCTGCATGGGGTAGATCAAGGGAGAGAAATCCTTTTGCGAGCCCCATATCGTCCTCCTCCTCTACGGTCGTGTGGGGCTGGTGGGGGAGCAATATCCGACTTTTCAGCACAAGAACGATCTTGACCCCTGGAAGCTTTGTGTCGTTGCAGTCACGTCCATGGCTCATGGCCCATGGCTCACTCAATACTAGCCGGAGCGAATTTGAAGCCCTTTTGGAGACATCATGGAGCAAGAAATGAGAGTACACCACGAAGGGGGGCGACGATCTTGCTCGGATCACCAGTACCTCTGTAATTACCTACGGTAGATAATCGAGGCTGTTGCCCAAACCTCGGCGTTCGGATAGATTCCCCGCGGCAGACGAATATGGATCGGAACAAGCAGGCAGCAAGGACAGAATGCCAGGCACAGGGTTCTTGTCCAATAGCAACCTATTAATATGTACCTAGGCAACTTGCATTCGGCGGTTTTGCCGCGGACAGATTTACCTTGTAACTCCGGTCACGGCTTCGGCGCTGTTCTCCAATGTCCCAACTCCTCCCTCTCAGTAAGCTGCCAGAGGAGAATTCCGCGGCATATGGGTCGGATTGTTGAAATTATGGGTACGGGAGGAAGGCTGGGTGGTCGGCATGACTTTTGAAGAATCACACACGAGGCATGGCGCGCGTGACAATTCAATACTCATTTCGACCGACCTATCTCCAAAATGTCCCCCGCGTATTGACTGGATTTGACGGCGTATCGACATTCATCGTAGTGTTGGAATTTTTCATCTCGCCATCCTTAAATTTGATTGCCGCGTCAGCTGAAAGAAAAGCGGCAAATTAACCGGGCGGTTGTTTTTTTGCATGTGCGAGTGGGACTTGTACGAGGCAAGACCATGTTCCGGTATCGTGGATTGACAGCAGCAAGGGACGCCCCTGCATGTTCAACGTCCAGGGTTTGTTAATGCAAATCGGCGGCTGCTTCACCGAGTTTTTACTTACTTGTACATGGACTGGGTACTTGCTAGTCCATTTCTGGCCTCGTGGTCACGTGAACATAACCGTTGGCCTTTGCGGCTCGCACGGGAAGTCTCAGTGAAGTCTTATTTTATTTGTGCAAAAACCAATCAGCTACTACTGCAATCTGTCAATATCGAACCACTCACGGGAAGATGGATGGATTCCGAATTGGGATGGAAATCTGTGATATTAATTAGCTTTGCTTGTTGGCAAAACCCTTTTGTTCTCTTGCTATGACTGTGAACAGATACATACTTCTGTACATCTGCTGATCTTTGCATGCAGCCTTTGTCCCGTGCTCCACCAACCAGCCTCGTTCCTGGGGGACCAATGGATACCTAGACTTTCTGATCATCCTGCAACGGCACTATATGATTCCCTTCTCCGTGGCCATTGAAGCAGCCAATTGCAGCCGCGGCAATTTCAGCGGGAATCGAGAGACCGGTCACACCTACAGAGTCAGAGAGCGGGTTCGAAGAATCCAGGCTCCCTCGCTTCGAACCGAGCCCTGCTGGTCGTTTACCAACAGTTGCTTCTTTGTCTGGCCCATACTGAGATGGGTTGTTCCATAGCAAGCAGCAGGCGAGACCACCGGAGCATCCGGTGGCGGTTCGCTGCGCTGGCCCCGTGTCTCAGACTCTCAGCAGCCACATCGCCCGCAAACGACTAGGTGTGTATGTACCCCACAATATCAGGCATGTTCTAGGCCCCTTTCCTTGCCCTTTCCTACAGTTCTGGACACGACGATGGTCGAATATGTGAGTTACCTCTTTCCGGCCACGGATCGCTGCTTCCTGCTACAAGTAGTTGCAAGGATGAACACATTACCGGGTACTGTGTGTGGGGTAAACCTACTTGTAGAGTACATCATGGCCTGGTACCTGTGAACAGTGCCTCGGCCGCAGCCTCACATGATGTCCGGCCCGCCTCACATCACGTTTTAAGTTTGCTTCCATTATTTTGATCTCCATGTTTGATCTCCGTCTTTGATCCTGTTCGCCTGCTCGGCCTTTGAACGTCAGCAGATTTGAAAATTCTGGCCAAGAGGTAGGGCTACGGTGGGGTTATTTTCCCCTTTCCCTTTCTTTGCTTTTCTCTTCTCGTGATTCTCAGTCCAACTAACAAGTACAATTTGGCTATGCGCTCCTCCGCATCTCCGGACCTCTCCCTTCCCCCTCTCCTACTCCACACGTACGTACTTTGTCGTTACATCTCATTTTCCAACGTCCACCTGACTTCGATGGCGGGATGAAGCGAACAAATCTTCGAGCATGACCATGAACCCTGACCCTGATCCTCACCCTACCGTCCTATTTCCCCAGGTTCTTCTTATGCCTCCAGTCCCAAATGAGAGGGGGGCATGTGAGGGCTCGGCCTTACCTTGCCTTGCCTTGCCTTGCCTCTTTCCTTTTCTTCTCTCTCCGAAGATTGTACCAAGTAATGCGTAACCCGGAACGGACTAACGGAGACACCGTGGGAAATGCTCAGGGTCGAGATATTTCCAACCCCCCCCCCCCCGGTGCTCCAAAATCCCAAGTCCCAGTCCAGTCCAGTTCAGGTACCTCGTACTCCGTACCTTTTTATGTACCTTGGGGGGCGCCATACGTTCCGCTACTCGTGACATAAGCTTTTGGCTACCTATTAGTGCCTCTAGGTAACTTGAAACAATGGGCTTTTCCAGGACTACTTCTCTTTGCAGGTAATACCCAGTACGGTAGGGACTGCGGTAGCTATGTACAGCCTGGGCGAGGCAAGGACGGCTTGCCATGTACGGGGCTACCTCTACACACCCTAGGTATTTGGCTAGGTACTTGTAGGTAGCGGCAGGGACCAGGTACCAGCCTCGGTACCTCATCCGGGTGCCCTATCCGTCCGTAGGTACGTACCTCGGTACCTAACCACGGACAAATCTCACATCCGCTTATGTGTCTCCTCTGTTCGTCTTGGTTCTTCTTCGATGACTTTCTTTCTGCTCACCAGCCTCACCCTCTCCTTCTCACTCTCATCATCTTTCTCCATTAACCTCTCCCGTGTCGCGAACTCGTATTCTATGACTACGTAATGGATGTATTAACGGGGGGGATGACGGGATAAGTAAAGTTGACAGGACAACCTCCGTCTTGGCCGCGGCAAATTGTCATCGTTAGCCTCTTCCTCCACCACCATCACGAACTTTGTTCCGCTCATTACCGGGTACCCTTCTTCATTCTCCCGAGTGCCTACCTCCCGGCCATATTCCATTCTCACATTCTCCCATCCTTCCATTTCCCCCGGTTGCCTTTCCGTCTCCTCCTCTTAGCCAAGTAAGCGGCTGGCGAGGCGACGCTTAATCATCTCCCCGCTTGCCGTGCCACGTATTATGTGTTCAGTCCGGTGTGGTGTGGAGCATTGTCTTTTCGTTGGTCCTGCTTTGTGTTTGTTGTTCTTCGGTGACCTGGCCCTATACTATAAGGGTTGAATGTGCGGAGACCGCAAAAGCCGTGAAACAAACCCATCGTCTCGTCATTCGCATCGCACCGAGCCAGAAAAGAACTGCCGACGAAAAGGAAAAGGTGTCAACAAGGGCTGTCTACCATGGAACAACAACGACAACATCTTTTAGCCGAAACCCCCATTCGGAAATTTGTAGGTAGTCCTATTAGTACCGCGGCCTGCGACGATTTACATGTTTTCCAATTTTCTTGGCCTTTTGATTATGGATTTGCCGTGCTCTTCATTATTGATCGAGTGCGTATAGATGGGCCGAGAAGATGAGAATGGGGATGGGTCACATGGCCGCCTTCTCCTCGGGAACATCCATTTCCTCTTTTGACCTTCTTTTCGTGCTTTGACTTCTTTCTCCGGTCCTGAATGAATCCTACTGCACCGCTCCCGTTACTAACTGGTCTGCGTGTGTATTCACATATGGGTGTGCGGGCATGTATGTGTCTGTCACAGGGCGAAAAAAAAAAAGAACAACAACCACCACCACCACCCATGGCGGACTCGCCTTTTCGGATAAAAGTCAGCATATAGCACGGGACTGACTGACTTGGTTAGTTTAGCTAGACTAGCTAGCTGGAAACGTTTCAAGTGACCAGCCAAGAATGCAGGCTAGAGAATTGCTCGCTCGTTGCGCTGGCTTCGCTTGCTCTCCCGATGTCGGGTCGGGTCAGGCATCAATCCCATCAACCCAACAAGAGAGAAACAAGCCGAGGGATGGAATAGGACAAGGAGAAAAAAGGGCCGACCCAAACCACACACAGCCAAAAAGAAATCCCCCGTTTCAGCCTCACGAATACTACGGCCGCGCCCGAGCATTTTCTTCAGGTCATCGGGCATGCACTAAATGCTCAACACATTCTACCTATAGGCAGGCAGGTAGAGTTCCTTCCGCTCGCAAGAGGGACCCCCCACCCCTTCATGGATTTCATTATTTCATTTTGGTGTTATTTCGGAGTCTTTTTCCCGAATCCCCTCGACCAATTATTACCGTGGGCGGTTTTCGTCTTCGCCTTTGCCTTCATTTGGTCGGTCGGTCGGTCGGTCGCCTTCCCTTTCCCCATCCATCCATCCATCCATCCCCTGATTCCATACCAAACCAGGAGACGAGACTAGACCAGACCAGATGGAGACGGCGGCCCCAGACCGCAATCGCTTCGGCACTTGTTTCTGAAGAGCAGTGGGAAAAAGAATAGCTAGAGAAGGAGGGAGAGAAAGGGAAAAAAAAAAGGCGAGAGAAAAAAAGAAGGCAAAAAAAAAAAAAGAAAAGGGCGGGGACACCCTGGTATGGATGTTGTACTGCCATGTAGTATGTAGTAATAGGTGGTACGTCATACTACCACACATGTACTCCCCGTACTCCATAGGTACCTTCTTGTAGACATGGTTACTCCATAATAGTACGCAGTCGAGACCTCCTACCTACTAGGTACATACCCAGGTAAGCAAGATACCCAAGGTGGCCACCCACTCACTGACTCGGACAAGTAGAGAGAAGTAACCTGGCACCCACAATGTTTGCCTTCCTCCACATATTCACGTGGCAAACGAGCTCTGTCCATGGCCAGTCAGCCGGGCACAAAAGGTACTTATTCCGCGGTACTGACTACTTTGTTACTCACATGAACACACCGCCATGCATCAGAGTGGGCAACGTGGACAGGTCATCAATGCCATGTCAGACATGCCGCTGCGGCCAATCACAACAGCCCTCATCATTCAAAACAAAAACTGTTCGTGTTACCTGATCATATTATGTGCTTGCAGAAAGCGTCAAGAAAAGATGATTTGTCACGTCTCATTGGATCTCTGCTGATGGTACATGTTCACTCGCTTTTCCTCTCCTCAGCCAACTACATACCACCAAACTAGCCCGAGCTATCTGGTAGAATCCTAGTATAGTACAAATCTGGATGAATCAGAGCGTTACCCATTGACGAGCCAATAGCTCTTCCGTAGCGTTGAGGTCAGGTGTATCTAGCTCCATTCATCGAACACGATGGGGAAAAAAATGCCGGTCACTTTTGAGCCGCCCTCGATAAAAGAGTAATGGTCCGAAATGCGCCTTTGTACATGGATGGGGCCAGGGCCTCACCATCCTTGCCGTTTTCCGGACTTGCCAATCGTAAAGTGTGGTGTAAATGGTCGTAAAGCACATTAACAACATAGCCCCGCTCAGAACGCAGACAGGGAAAAAAAAAAGCCGAACAAAGAACATCAAAAACTCATCAAGAGGTGATGAAAGACGCTCGCTGACCCAGGCCTACCAGCCTTTGGTATGGTACTCCCAAGTGTTATCAAACGTCCAGGCGTCGTCCTTGGACGAGTCCACCACGGGGGCCACGGCCTGGACAGGAGGGCCTCCAGCTTGGGCAGCACAGGAGAGATTCGCCATCGACTGGGCATTTCTGCTACGCTTGAGAAAAGCATTGACAGTTTGAGACTTCTGCTGTCTCTCCCAGAGCAGGTTCTTGCGTAGAGATTCGGTCAATTCGGTCGACAGCATGTTACGTCTTGTCGTCCGTGGCGAATGGGCCACAGGTTTGGAGGATGATTTGGGGGGTGGAATGGCGATTGGTGGCCGGTTTGACGTTTGCATCATCATGCCGTCCTCCTCATCAGGTGAGTTGGCGTATGAGGCGCCTTGTGGAGGCGACGTTTGCCTTGGTCGATGTAGTGTGGGTTGAGAATATGCGTGTGCTAGGCCTGCTTGGCCTTTATTCAAGGCCAAAGTCAGCATGGAGCGGCGCGATGGCAAGACACTGCGGCTATCGACACGCCGGAAAAGATGGGGTTCTTGGACAGCCTTGCCATCATCCGAAGTTGAGTCTTCCCAGTCATCGCCGTCTTCCTCGTCCTCGTCAATGGCTGATTCCATAACTTCGTCAGTATCGTCCTCCTCGTCGCTGCTTGCGATGGCTCCTTCGTCGTTTTCGGCGTCTTCTTGGATTCTCCGCTCGGCAACGACATCTCGGAAAGAAGTTCTCTTGGGCGGCAAATCACTCTTGCGCTCCGACAGGTTCTGTTTGCTCAGACTTTGAGACAGTGAGCTTCTTTGAGGAGGAGCTCTGAGAGACAGCACTCGCTGCTCGAATGAAGATTCGTCATCCTCGGAAGAGCCCCCCAGCGTGAACATGGCCGTCGATTTGAGGGCACCTTTGGCTTGAGGGATGAGCTTGGACGGAGCGAGGGGCTTCATACCCGAGCTGGTAGTGCGCGAACGACACGAGGAGGCAACGGGAGAAAAGCCATGGACCACGGAACCACTTGGAATTAGGCCGTCCGAGGAGACCGAAGTGTCGGAATCACGATGCTCGCTCTGACGAGCTGTGCTTAATGTTGTGGTGGTGGTATTGGAGAGACATGAGTTGGTGGAATCTTGGAGATTTTTCATCCCCGTGCGAGGCGGTGCTTCTGCTTCGTTGTCTTGTTTGTCCGATATCTGCTCTCCAAGGGTTGGCACTTTCGTGAACGGGCGGCTGGCCTCGAGTGAAGGAGATAGAGGACATAGATCGGTCTTGTCTTGGATCGAAGCCACAATTTTTTCCAGTGTGAGGGGACTCAGATGTCGAGACTTTGAGAGGGAGCTGGAGCAGTCGTCCTGTGGCGGGGATCGGGACCGGCACCTATTCCTGGCGGGGGCTGGGCTGCATCGTCCCTCGCTGAGACTGTCATTTGACGACCATGAATTTGAGAGCGACGGCACCTGGCTGGCCCTCGGTGGAGGGGAGTCGATGGGGGTCACACATAATGACTCTCGCGACCATATCCGCCAACTCAAGTTTTCTAACCGCGGACCCTCGTCCAGCGTTTCTGAGCACTTGGAGAACATGGACCACATTGCCATTAAACTGCAGGCATTTGACGGATCGATATGGTGCATCTTGCCCCTGTCCAGGTATAGGACATGCGGGATTTTACGCGGCGGCATTTTGATGGGAGACTTCGTCAAGAGGGCAGGAGAGGAGACGAGGTCGTTTCAGACGCCGAACAAGGGATTCTGAGAGGGATAAAGTAAGGAGGACGGTGCTGGCGCTGGCAGAAGTTGCAGTCCGCAAACGGGTGGGAGAATTTGGTGGGATCGGCTTGTGTGACGCAATGCGAAACCTCGGGCCGATCAAGAACGGACGTGTTCAGAGGAATTGACCCAGCGGACAAGTTGAGGAGTCGAGGGGGGAGGGCGAGATAAAGGATGGGTGAGACGGAAATTGAGGTCGAACAAGTTGGTGTATCGACGAGGGAGAGTGTGTGCGGTGGTGGTGGTGTTGGAGGTATGTGAATTGAGTGAGTGAGTGAGTGTATGTGTGTGTGTGTGTGTGAGAGCGCGGTTGTGAAGAAATGGTGATGGGGCTTTGCGGATGGGGACGCTCGGTATAAGGACCACAAGTCCGGACCAGGTGTGTGCAACTTGCAGGGGGTGGGCGTCGAGGTGATGAGTTGCAGAAGGAGCAAGAGACCAGGGCACAAGGCCCGAAAAAAGCGAGCAGGGGTGCGAGTGCTGGCGCATGAGGTGGACACTGCTCTGCCACCAGTGCTCGGGTGGACAGACCAGAGTTCGAGAGGGCGAGAGACTCCTGCTGCTAGCCAGGTGAGAAAGGTGACTGCAGATTTACGTCCTTCACTAGGTGGTTATTGGGTAATGGTGCAAGGTTCGAGACACGAGGCAAAAAAGTGGGAGAAAGCCTAGAAAGGACAAGGGGGAAAGGAGAGCTCTAGCCTAACCGGCCAGAGGGATTAGGTACTCACAAGAGGAATTGGGGGACACCGAGGGGCGGCAAAAGATGTTTTGGCAGCCCAAAGACCCCAAGGTTTAGTGAATACACTAAATCCACTGGTATCAGATGTAATGACCGAAATCGGTACCGGCTGGGAGCGAGTGGCCCCCCCGAAGTCCAGGAGCGAGGAGACCGACAATGACTCGGGGAGTGCTCGGAGCTGATTGACGGCTCCTTTGGGGGGGGGGGGAAATGGGGTCGCGCGGGCCTGGGATTGGGGGATCCATCACCACCTCTTGGGTGCCACCAGGGCACCACCCACACAGCCCATCTTGCATCTTTCTTGGGAGTCCGATCACCTAAACCGCCCGATAGACAGGCAAGCTAGGCATCAAAGCTGCTGTGGCCAGGCATCAAAGACGGAGTATCGACTCGACCGTCAGGGAAATCTTTGTTATTCTCTGTCGAAATCGCCGGAGATACAAAAGTGTCGTACCTGGCCACTCATCAACCACATAACAAGTACAAGTAATGACTGACATGTGAGACAAAGGGATCAATGTATTCGTGGGCCCTGTCGCAAGGTCTCGAAGCCGTTCCTGTGGGTTCCAAGGCTGGTCACATGCCAATAATAATATTTGCCCTGGTGCAATGGGGGTTTGTTTTTGCCTCAGCCACACATCTGGCCCTTTCTACTTGGTACCCAGTACCTATGGACTTCCCATACCACCGGCTCCGCTACGCCTACGAGACTCGAGTGCAACGTCGATACACACTTCTAGGGCACAGTTAGCGACTGGCTGAGTCGTAACCTTTGAATGTTTGATTTGTACCAGGTTCGCTAAGGGTGTCAATGTGACTGACCAACATAACCAACCCTGACAAGTACTACCACAAAAGTCTCAAGGCTCAACCATGCTCTCCTCGTACGATTATAGGGAGATCCCAAAATTCGTCAAGCCAGCTGACTCGACTCGAACGAATGGAAATCACTCGATTCTCATACTGCGGCGATTGGCGGAGAAAGAGGTGAAGGCTGAATCCCACCAAAAAGGTAATCTCTCCCAGCCACTACTTACTTGTACAAGTACAGGGATATTGCACCACGACACACCAAACACCAGGGAGGAGGACCTACCCAGTACGGAGCAGGTCGAGTAAGCATGTCACCCTTCCACAGCGCGTTTCCGCTTCCCCGTTGACGCTACCTGGGGCAAGAGCTTCTCCATAAGCGCGTTGCAAGAAAATGCCCATCAACAGGGCCAAAAGGGAAAAACAAAGACGGTAAGTGGTCCGGAGACGAGGTCAGCTGGACATCAAACAGAAGAGGGATCTTTTCCGATCCGCACGTGGAACTGAGAACCTGAACCTTGGCTGCTGCCCGCCAGCTCTCAAATCTTGCTTTGACATGTGCCCTACAAGGAGGTGGTGACGCAGAGAAAATCATTTCCTTACGTATCCGACTTACCTCACACCCGTCTGGTTTTATTGTTGTCGTTGTTGTTCAAAAACATGCCGATGCGACAGTCCATGTCGCTCCCGAACTGGCTGGCATACTGGGTGTGTGGTTCTGTGGCCACCAAGATAAAGCCTAAGAAGATAGCGTTTTTTGAACTGGGAAAATGTGGAATCTTTGTCGTTCCGACGCTCTGGCACCGATCAACCCTCCGGAAGCAGCCATGTACTCACCGGGCAACTGTCGACCAATTTCCACGCCTTGTTCGGATGGCACGAGCGTCTTTCTGTGCAGCATGCCATGCTACCTTCTGGGTCCAGAGAATTGATCTACTGTACATTACTCCGTATTTTTTTTGCTATGCATGCTGCATGCGGTCGAACGATTCAAATCAGCCGCCCTTCCTCCCCCCCCCTTTGCGCCCAGCAAGTTTAGAGAGCAGCCTTGGAGCAGCCACACTGTAATGTATCGCATCCGACTCGAGTTTCACGTCTCGGCATTCGGTTAGGGCCCTGCCTCCCATGCGTTTGTGGCTTAAAGGCGTCCATTCAATGGCATCCGCGGCCCTCTCTCCCTCGGGGCTTTTGCTGCAGTCGTGGTTAAATGAACGAACTTCCTCTCCATTCGCTGGCTCTTTTTTCCTTGGATGCTAGCTGCGCAAAACATTTCGCCGTCTTTTGTGTGCAATCCCCTCGCAACTACATAACCTGCCATCACATCTCAAGGTCGTTCCGGTCGAAAAACGGTCACGCTACCACCACCAACAAGGCCGAGCACAATTTAGCAAGTGATCGGCCTGTCGAGACAAGCCTCCGTCTCGAAAGGGAAGAGCAACTTGTCGATTCAGCAAATCCTGACGCAGAACAAACCCTCCGGGCAACCTTTCGCACACTATCCCATTGCTGGAGCTCCCCCGGACACCGGCTTTCACCTGGTTCAATAGTATGTGGGACACTCGGAACCGCACAACCGCAAACCGTTGTCCCGGAGCTGGCGCCGACCAGCGAATGGGGTGGGACCTGTCGCTTCTGATGGCTCAAACCTACTAACTCCTGGTTGTTTAAAGTTCTCTTCCTGAGTCCTTCCCCATGGCTGCTTATTACCAGTACTTGCTTGTGCTGGTGCTCGGCGCGGTCGGTGCAGCTGCCAGCTGCTGAGTCCCCTCGCCCCCGCGGAACAAGTCTTTGCATATGCCGGACATGGCGTGGAACCGGGACTCTCATTTCCTTGGTGGTCACTCAAACACTTGCAGAAGCAGGGGGCCATCTCACGGAAGGTGTCATAGTGTCCCACATGCAGGCAGCCCACTCGCCGCTCCCCAGCCCAAAACTCGTCATGAGCGGCATCTCGGAGAGGTCACTGACGATCTGGTAGGCTACTCGCTTCTCGCAGCCTTGCCATTCGTGCAACTCCCTCGTATCGCGAGAGCACAGTCGTCACTGCCAACATGCACATTGTTCCTTTTGGGCCATAACCCTCCCTGGAGGTGGCGTTTTAAGGCGTCTCTTGGAAGTCAACTTCCATCCCTCCTTTACATTGCTCTAAGTTACCCCATGTAACCCCCTTTCATTGCCCTTGCGCAACCCTGTGCTTGCCCTGTGTCATGCTCTGAGCGAATGCTTCTCGCTTTCCAATCTCAGTGTCTCAGGTCTGCCCTACTCTTTCGCACTAGATCTCCATAACCGTGACTAATCCGAACTACCTCGTACCTCACCACCAGTCGCCGAAGCTTCTTCGCCAAATGCTTCATCCGAAGTTTGAATCGCGACCTGACATCCGGAAATGCGCTCAGTGGCCCAAGGTTGGGTTGAGTTCTCGGCGACAGTCCAAAGGCCTTGTCTGCCGTCATCAGCGATGATCCTCCCCTTTGCTTGGCTCTGTGACTACATTCACATCTCCTGCAGCACTGGCACGGCGGCGAGGAGACCTTTTCTTTCATTACACATGGCCCTGGTATTTCTGCGTCAGCGGATCCATACCCCGTACACACAAGGGCATATTGATGGGGACGTTGGAAGGCGTGTCCTTGCTTCCCCAGATCTTCCAGCCTGATCTCACATATGACACGGCCACTGATTCCTTCTTTTCCCATCCGATATGCCTTTCGCTCTTACTCGCTTACACTGTTCTTGCAGATGAGAGGGATCTTTAGTCCCAGCCAACACTAATGCTCGCTAGGGTCTCTTTTCCGACCTAGATAATGTGACCACACCGTCGGGAATGAGGCCCAAAGTTTTGCCGTCGTGGGAGAATCGGTCAACAACGCCGACGCACGCTTGCGCATTTGATTGTTGACGGCGTCGAAGTTTGATCTTCGTATTCCCCAGTGGGCTTGGGTCGATCTCTAGACCAAAAAAGAAAAGAACCAGGTCAGTTCGTGATTTTCTTTCATGTATCTGATATACGGGGTACTGTCACGGGACAAACCAAGGAGAGAGGAACAGAGCCATTCCAGTTCCGCACGACCGAGACGCATTCGGTCAGGGAGTGGCAAGGCATGGGGCGGCATGGCTTTTTCAACCTCGTTTCCTCCAAGCCACGGACTGGATAAGCCAGGACAGGCCCGGCGTGTCAAAATATTCGGCATCATTCTAGCTGTCTGTCTCTGGAGATGGGGAAAGTTTCTCATACGCATCTAGAATCGACTCGGCAAACGGGGATGGGACCATTCGCTCCCCCTTGCATAAATAACACACATGACAAGCAACTCGCCCGCCCCTTTGCGCAACGTCAACGAAATCGTATCGAAATTTGACAGAGACCCCTATCTATCCCTTGACCATCCATCCCTTTACTGTCCCTTAACCATTGAGTGACAATTTTGGGAGGGGAAGGGTTCTCCTTTGCGCTTTTTGCTTGGTCGCCGCACGCAAGACTTCGTGGTAGGCTCGTAGACTCCCCAGGCTTCGTGATACCATTTCCCTCCCCCCCCCCTTGCATGCTCCCATACCGTGTTGACTATCCCAGATCCTGCGCATTTGGGATGCCAGGGATGGTCGTTGTTTGAGTGATCAGCGCACATGTGTACATGCGCCTTGCTGTGCTGTGCTATGTTACTCCACGGCCCTCCACGCGAAACTTTGTATGGATGGAATAGATTCAATCATGTACTGTACGGTTCTCTCAGTGTCCTGTCTCTCTGCTTTGGAGCAATAACAGCCTTGTTTTGCGGAATAGCATAGAATCAAACGAGGAACGAGGCTCGGGCGAGTATCGATATGTCTGTCCCCAATGAGACCATCTCCCATGTGCGTGCGGAGCATCCAAAGCGGCTTTGTCTTTTCCCTTCCAAGGTTATCTATCATGTCGTTTTCCCTTCTCCCGTCCCTCGATAGATCTCCCCTGGGCCCTTGTGATCCCTCTCGCCTATCGACCCCTACAACTGCACCGTCCCGCTGCCCTCCTGATCTTTCCCGGGTCGCCATCTAGACCGATCGGGCCCTCTTTTGGCTCGGCTCTCCTCGGACGCGTGCAGATATGCGGCTCTCCGCCCCTCCCTCCCTTCTTTCCCGTCTGCAAGGGAACCACGAACAAGAACAGGAACGTACCTACTTACATGGGGATACTTATCTTGCAACGTCTTGGACCGCGGGCGCGGGTGGATGCACATATCCCCACTCGTATCAGCAAAGGGTGATGATCTCTCTGAGTAAACTTCCGTTCCCTTTTGGAAAAACATCAACCCCCGACTTTGACGAGCCCGGGTGACTCGTTCACTCACTCGCTCCCAATTCACTGCCAGCGAGCGAACACCCCCGAAAAGTAGGGCGGCATTTCTTCTGCGCTCACCCAGAAAAAGCCTCCGACGTTCATGATTAAAAATGAATGGATAAGCTGCTGTAGTGCAGTGGTTAGTACGTTTCATTGTGGGAGGTGCCTGCTTCTCTAGACTCTGCCACTGCGTTGGTGGGTGTGAGGCAGAAACAGGAGAGTAGGAAGGATTGCAACTCCGATTCTCCGCAGAGACCTTGGTTCAAATCCAACCGCCGGCACTGTGAATGAGATAATTCTTTGGGTTGAGAACGGAGAGAGGGAGGGAGGAGGCGCGTGAAGACGGCGTAGCTATGTGTTTGTGCTCGTGCGAGACGAGCGAAGTCAGGATACTGGGTAAGCTAGTCGTGAGATTGAGCCATTCATCTCTCAATCCATCATTCATTCTTTTATACAATCATACATTACTTCCCCCCTCCCCCACGGCCGTTCGTCCAGGGAGCAAGCAAGCAAGCAAGCAAGCGAACAAGCAAAGTAGCTTTCCCGCCTGGCCTTGACGGAGATTGACTTGAAGGTGGTCGCAGCAGAAGTGTTCACGTACCCTACCTAACTAGGTACCTACCCCCCCCCCCCCCCCGACCTCGCTTTTTAGCCTCATCATCACGTCCCATAAACCACATTTCAAGCAGTAAGGGGAATGTCTCGCCATTTTTCTCGTGCACAAGTGAAGCCGAGTGATGTCGGTACCCCTGGCCGTTTGTCTGTTGTTCTGTACGGCCCGCGAGTCGGAATTGTGCATGTTGTTTTGTCTGCATGCATGGGCAGACCCTCGAGGGTTGGTCATCTTGGCCATTTTTTGCATTTCTCATACCGTCTGACGATTCTATTCCCGGTCCTGTGCGAAACTACTCTGTGGTAGTGGAGGTGGTGGCAGCAGGTCAACGGAAAAGCAAGACACATAAGGACAAATAAAGACGGTACTTAGTAGATGGATGTACAGAGAGACTTTTTTTCGAGCGTTCCGGCTTAACCTGATCAGGGACGGATTCGACGCGCATCTCCTTCCTGCGGTTTAGGCATGGCCGGATACTCATCCGCTGCAAGTGACAATTAACTATATACATAGTTATATGCGCCGAACCGATTAGCGTTCCAATCGAACAGACCCCAGATATGCGTAATGATCTCTGCTTGCGATGTGGGAAGGCTCCTGGGGCCTCCGGGTACTTACATAATAAACTGCCTTGCTCAAAACGATTTGATCAAGACAACAGCAGGGAAAATACCGCGGCTGGCATCTACCGAGTGGGAATATGAGAGGTCGACCTGGGAGGGTGATTCGTGTTTGTATACCTATTGGATTTTTCATGCTGCTGTCAGAGGTAGCTTGGGTGCCTCATCACCACGGATGCTCGCGGCTTCCTCTCTTTGTAACCGCCTGGGGGGTGATACGACCAAACCAGCTGATACGATGCGTTTTCCCTCAGTACTGGGTTATTCTCTTCGTGCTCCACCCTCTGGCGAATCCTCTCCTTGTTCCTAGTGCCGGGTCACATATCCTTCGATCAATCCCACCTTGGTGACTTCCATCTTGGTTCCTGGGGAAGCTCTTCATGCTTGATGCAGAATGCTATCTCCCACAACGTCAATATGCGCGGTAACGAACTAGCTACATGCCTGAGTGATTGAGCCAGGATCGGACAGCTTAAAATGGACAAGTTCTAGGTCCCGTGGCGCTGGAGAAGCCTTTTGCATGATGGAAAAAGTCGCATGGGTTCTCTCTTGTTTCGAGTACTTTCAAAGAAAGTGCGAAGGCAGGCGCTGTCGGCTGTCTTTCATGCATTCATATATCAACAGCTCCATCTCAGACTTTGCACTAATTCTCGATCTCGGCATCGGTGTCACTTACCTCATCTTCCTCGCCAATTCACAGTATATCGAATGGATTGGACCAACTTGGTCGAGCTGAAGCTGGCTTATTCGGTGGATGAGCACGACGGGGAATTTGAACGGAGACGTCAATCGGCCTGTTTGGGGAACTTGTAGGGTCGGGTATTCCAACTTGAGCCCTAAATCAATGAGGTGAAGATGGTGTGCGTCGACGGTGTCAGAATTCGCTTTGCAGGCAATGTTTGGATTCTTTGTAACTGCGAATTTTAAGTCTTGCTGACTAGCTTTTGCAATTTCCGCTTTCTAATTCAGTTTCCGAATCATGCCTGGCGTGGTTTCTTCGAGAACTTGCCCGTCTTCTCGGTGAAAGTGTTGTAAGAGCAAAGCCATGCTGCGACTCGTCCGCCGGCAAACAATCTCAACAAGCTTCATACCCCAGAGTGTCGTAGGACCTGTAAACTTAACGAGGGATTTTGGACCAAGCAAAACCTATCAGGTTCCATTTCCTCTATCTTGAGAACCGACAGCTCCAAAGTGTAAATTTCGATTACGGTGAAAAACCGATGTTTGTGTTATCGTTCTCCTTGTATCAAAGTCCACTTTGAAGCTGTGATGTGAAATGCGCAGGTTCTAGGGTTTCAGACACGTGAGGGCAGCGGATAATGGTCCCAGGCGCGAGCTCATGGATCGAGTGAATCCGAAAATCTCTGCAGGGACAAATTAGCATCCAGGGAGGAAGTGCTGGAGGAGGGCGATGACGACAGCGAGGAAGCAGAATCTGGAGTTGTCTAGCCAGACGTCCTTGTGTTGATCGAGGCATCGGGGAGAACATGGAGTGAAGTATAGCAAGTCTGTCTCTGTTGTTTCGAATCTTAGACTATCAAGCGACGAAGTCGAGTTGATGGTCGAGTCTCTCTGCATCCCTAGGCTCCTACATTGGCACGAGTGAAGGGAACTGCCAATGATATTTCTCTCCACGATGCCGAGATATCTCTGAGAGACGCAGAGCTCTTCCGCCAACCGCTACCAATCCGCTGTTTCTGCTAAAGCCCGGACGATGGGGAATGTTGATACGAGGCCTGCTGGATATCGCGGAAGTTATCTACTTTCCTGTTGATTTAGCTCGTCTTGCACAACGGGTAAGAACGTGAAGACAGAGATTGAACGTGCGTGAACAGGCTTGAGAGAATTTGGGTTTTGGTGGACACAACGGAGTGGGAATTGGATGGCCAGGCGGAGCAAATATAACCTTTTGTTGAGCTGCGAACCACAATTTGCCGCCTTCTCGTCGCCCACCGGCTCAGGTTCTTTGGATTGTGGTGTATCTGGAACAAATGATACCGACAAAGGGCGATTCTGATAACTTGTGTGCAATGTACTCACGCTCAAGTCTTACTCTCGTGCTGTTGCTGAGAGAGTCGGGGCCCTCTGCTCCCTTGATCGCAAAAAGTCAAGGCAGGAAGACAGTAATTTTACTCATATTGTCCGGATTGGCTTTTCTCCGAGTCGCCTTGGGTTCCCGCGAGGCTGAATTCTCGTAAGACATAGTCGATCAGTAAGAGGCGAGATCAGCAGACGAATATGTCAATGGCCCTGGCTGGTACTCTGTTTGATGCCACGTAGGGTCCTTAAGGTATTCAAAAGGATGCCCGGTTATAGTTAGCCGGTAGACTCTTTGGTGGTTGTATACACAAACACCATCCTCGGCCCGTCTATCGACCTCGCGTCGGCCGCTGTAACCTGCAGTATTCTCCACCATCCTCTCTTCGCCTTGAGACAGCGTGACGCATCAATTAAGGAACGATATGCCCTGATCTTCGATCCAGTCCTAAACACGGTAACTCACTTACCTCTGCGGGCAAGCATCTGAGTTTCATTATCCGACAAGTCTGGCTGTTATCTCCGGGATCAATTATACATAAGGTCTCTGCGTTCGATTACGTAAGTTGCGCTGGTGGGCTTTCTGTAAAGGCGCAGAGTTGAATACAGGTTGGTTGAACATATTCGACATGAGTGAATGGGCACCCAGACAGAATTAGGCCCAAAAAAGGAGTCCCATGTCCTGCTTCAAATCTCGTGGTCATGTTATCATGTGTTGCGCTTCGATAAATATAGAAGATTTGGGCCGGATACTAGTCAAGTACCGGAAGGGAATTCCAGTCTAAGGATCACCCATCTGGGGAATGTGCCACTTCATGATCCTGGCTTTGGTTGTAGCGGAGATCCCATTCGATCGAGTGTTCGGGTTCAACGCTGATCTCAATGGGTCGTTCTTCCGCTGTTTTCTTTTACCAGCCTCGCCACCTTACCCAGACGTCAATAATATTGTTGGGGTTGTCTGTGTCCGTATCGATGATAAAATACCAGCTGAACATTGCTAGAGTGATGCATGCATGATTCGGCCAAATGCGAAGCTTTTGTCCGTATTGCAAAGGCAGCTCCCGGTTCTCTACATTGTTGTCTTCAAAAGCCAAGATGCCATGCTCTTGACTGATGCGGCTGACAATGATGCGATCTTTCTTCGTCGCGCGATAATCCTCTGGCATATTCCATGGACTTACGACACCCCATCCGGGATAGTCCTTGCAGGGCTCTCTTGCAAGTGCGAGAGCGCCGGCAGAGATCAGTCCTTCAGGCTGTTTGGTCCGACTGGGGTACAAAGAACAGACCTCAGCGAGGACAGATACTGCAATGGTATCATGAGGGTCCGAAGTAAAGCTGCGGCTGCTGGTAGCCACCTGCTGAATGTCAAAAATCGGGTAGACGCCGGCATGGATTTCAAGCTCCAGATTGGATTTGGTCAACTCGAGTGTATCCTTAAGAGCATTAGCCGAAGAAGTAGAACTTGGAGCTGAAGGCAAAATGTTTTGTAGAGAAAGAGCAGTTGGCGATGCTCCAACCGAAACAAGAAGCGGCTTCTGGTTGTCTCTCTTGAAGTGTTGAGAGGCTTGTCGGCAAACGTCAATCTCAACTTTGAGCATGTCCATTGCATCGTCGGGCGACGAGCCACCATAGCTGAGGCTGTTATGTGAATAGAATCCAAGCAACCAGAGGTGACCTTGCTGTTCGCTGGCGCTAACCTCATGCACAAGGTCCAACATATCCTTCGAGTCTGGACTTAAACCTGCCCTGTGATAGCCCGAATCGGTTTTAATGAAGACCAACGCGGGAAATCCTGCCTTTTCCTTGAATGACGACAAGCATTTCAACTGCTCTGGATGATCAATCATGACTGTAATGGACCCTTCGCCAAGCTGACGGCCTATACGAGCAAGCCGGTCGACGTGTGAGGGGCCCAATGGGACACCATACAAGATATTGATCTTTGCGCTCCTCTTTTTATATTCCAGAAGAAGAGGAATCAGTTGCTCTGCTTCGATAATGGTCGACACGATCAACCTCACGTCCTTGCAATCTTCGCCGACCTGAAGTTTCGTAATCTCTGTTGT
This sequence comes from Cladophialophora psammophila CBS 110553, assembly GCF_000585535.1. Taxonomy (NCBI): domain Eukaryota; kingdom Fungi; phylum Ascomycota; class Eurotiomycetes; order Chaetothyriales; family Herpotrichiellaceae; genus Cladophialophora; species Cladophialophora psammophila. The sequence goes on from NW_006912949.1 coordinate 58,266, forward strand.
TTTGTGAGTCTTGACATGAGCTCTGAAACTGACTTCCAACTCTTTGACCGCATTCAGCATGGAGCCGCAGTTCGTCTTTACCTTGGCCACGTCTATAACCGCTGCCGGAACAGGAACATCGTGCAGGGAGCGACCTTGGTATGCCTGGAGTAGAGCTTCTCTGGGTGAGAGTGGAAAGGCCGCTATCGACATCCTGTGATGATATGATAAGGTCACCCTCAATTGCTGCTGGAGGATGTCAAGGAGATGCAGCGTCGATCCTCAAGCCTGTGATTCAAGACGTATGTAGAGTTCGGGACGTCCGCCGAGAAAGGAGATGGATCGAGGGACTGTGTGAAGTCCGCGTGCTAGTCGTATTATCTCTCTAAAGTTTGGGTTTGGTGTCGAGGTGTTTTCTGTCGTTGATAAAGCAGCGGGCAACAGTGGCCCGTGGACTCCTTTCAAGGACCACTCGTGCAACGCGGAGCGGGGACGAACCAGGGTCCCTTGAGAGAGATATGAATCAGGAGCAGAAGGATGGGGTACGAGGTACGGGCAGGTGGTCCTGTCCACTTGACTGCCTTTCTTCTGTCCAAAAAAAAAACTCACCAGACAACAGATATCGTGAAAAGGTGTCAACTTCCACGCAGATGTACGTACCGAATAAGTACCTCGTCGTCCCAATCATCTCCCACAAGGTCGCCGTTGTCGCCGTCCATGACCCAAAATCAAGCGCCAGGGGAGATGATTACCGGCAATGGCCCGATCGCCTTTTTATCGGTGGGATGGGCGGGTTGATGAGCTATTGCTTAGCTCTTGGGTCGGGAAATTTCCTGGGGCCTATCGCGGGCGAGGCCGAAATGCAAGCCTCGTTTCACCATTTGCAACGCCCCAAAGCGCCCACACCGACAATCCCACTTGGCCCGCCGTTGACTCTCACTTTTGTTGCTTTGCAACTTGTCGAGCACGGCGCAAAGTCCCACGCTGCTTTCAAAGGCTGAAACGATGGGAGCCTGGTCGAGAAGTCGCCCCCCTTCCCCCCATTGCGCCTCAGGCCTCAAATTCGCTGCCGCAGGCGAGATACCCTGGCCTTTTCCGTGGGTGGCTTGATATGGCTCGATGGATCTGCGTTTGAAGCTTACCACCATCTACCCAGTACCAGGAACTGTCCCTTCGTCCTCCTTTAGCCAGCGGTGTTCTGCCTGTGCACAGATGCGTGGACTTGGGCCACAGATTCTGCGGTATCTTTGTGTTCTCTCCTCGCCTCGACCGTTCTCAGATCACTCTCCTTCGACTTCGTGTATCGGATCAGATCTGCAAGTTCTGACAGCTATAACCGAGTCCCTGAGTTTCACGCTTGTTGTATCCGTGCATTGAAAGCATCTCTACGCGTCTGCACTTAATCTTCCCCTGCCTGGACAAAATTCTACCATCCTTACACAACAGCTGAGACGTGGAAAAATTCAAGTCGCACGGGTCTTTTAAATTGTCGACTCACCATCCTTCTCCTGATTATCAGCCTCCGGTGCGCGCAGAAAAGATCGCAGAAGAAAAAGACCATCCAGGTTGAATATCCAGGTACATGGGTTGAAGGTACAAGGCTGTGTTCTATGAACATGTATTCATGTGGGGGGGCAAGGTCCTCGTGAATCATAGCTGCCGTTGCCTCTATTGACTGACGTCTGTCTCGGACTGTCGAGAGCCGACTGTTCCTCACAATGTCGATAGACAAGAGCAGCAATGGAGGGCAGGCTATTGTCCGTCCGCCCGCGCATCCGGTTCCGCAATTACAAAATCCATTCGAGGAGTCGATGCTGGAATCAATAAGTGATCAGATGGCGGAAGAGGTCCCTACTGATGCCATGACGCGGCGAACAATGCTTCTCGAGGCGCCCACCTATCAACGGGTTATTGCGGGCAGGTGGAAGCAGAAACCAGGCGAGAAATATCACCCGTTGTGGAAACTCGTGGCACAATTAACTTTTGGAATGCATCTGTTATCACAGAACATGGCCATCTCAGAAGAGGAGGTCATGAGGATCCTGCAATCCCACGTCGACGATATCGATGCCTTCCTAGAACGCACCACAGAAGACTTCGATCTTGCACAAAGCGATATCCACGAGAGAATACGTTGTCTCAAGCTTCCACTCGCACATGGAGAAGTATTTGATCGAATGCTGGAGGATCGAGCGTTTCGCGCATCGATCCTCGATGGAAACGAAAAGATCGACCACGTCATTGGCCGGACCAAGAAAGCGGCAAAGGATGCACTAAAGGACGTCCAGAAGGGATTCGATGCAACCAATGTCATGGAAAAATACCTGTCCAAGTTAAGCTCAACATGGAGGAGAGAATCGCCCGAGCATGAAGCTGTTCTAGTGGCTATGCTTGGGAATGTTGAAGGATGGCGCCGAGCTTTCTTGGAGTTGCATTTACAAGGAAACAAATTGGCTGGGTCTCTGAAGAAGCTTGCGGAGGTGGTTTCCGAGATGCAGCAGAGAGCTGCGACGGTCAGCAGAAATCTTGTGGTAAGACGGTCTTTGCTTTTTTGCCGTTTTTTAATATTGCCGACACTCTTCTTACTGTTGCCAGGCTAGAGCTCAGAAGACGAAACACATTACTTCACAGGATGCTGGTCGTGTGCCATCCCAGTTAGGATCCATCGCCGAACACAAACCGCTACCGAGTGAACCAGGTCGACAACACTCGACGAGAAATTCATCTCGGAGTACTCAACTCACTAGCTTCTCCAGTCGACCAAATAGCGGCCAGAAGTCAAGTCAAGGAATGACCTCGCAAACACAGTCTCTCGGTCATCAATCACCGCAATCCTCAGAACCAAGAAGACCAGGCCACGCAGAAATGCCTGGACGCTCGTTTTCATCCGAGGTGATGGCGATCGAAGGGCCGCAGTATGCTGCAGACCGAATGCGTAGCCTAGGCGGATTGCTCATTCAACCCAGCGAGGAGCTGCTCGTTGAGCTTCCGGCCGACGTCCCTGAAGATGCGCTCCGACAAGCACCGGTCTCGATCAAGAACCGATTGAGTATGACACTAGGGCTGAAGCCAAAGGACAATGCAAGTCACCGCATCTCCAGTGTCTACTATCCCAAAGCATTGGGTGATCTCTTGAAATCTCCTGCGATATCTTCGTTATTACTTACACCACAGGCTGGAAAATCGATGGGCACACCTGTGCAGGCCATGATATCGCCTGTCATGTCGGAAGGCGAAGCTGGGTTCTTTCTCTCCCACGAGCAAAGCCCCTCGATCGGATTTTTCAACACGGATTACAAGAAGGGCGCCGACTCTGCCAAAGCGTCTCCAGCAGCTGCTCAAGCATCGGCTCGAGCTTCGATAGTGGATCCATCTAGGCCGGTAACGCGTCGGTCATCAATTCCTAACCTGGCGTTTACTTCGCACCCCGTTGTGATGGCTATGGCATCTCCTCCGGTCGAGCTTCCGGCCCCGGTTGAGCCAGCGGCGAGGGAAGAGCGGTCAAACTCTTCCGCATCGAGGAAAGGCTCCCAACTCTCAAGCCTGGGGGAACCTGGGCCAGAGCTGAACGAGGCTGAAATGACACGGTCGGCCTCTGAATCGGCGTTGGAGACGAGAATTCTTATTGACACATCCACCGTTACCGTTGCTATTGTGCCGGCGTCTGCTGAGGAGACCTTTGCAGCTGCACAGCAAAAGGCCGAGAGCGATACGCAGAATCAGCTCCAAAGCCAATTGGAGATGTCAACAGAAAACGCAGTCAAGGCCATACAAGAAGGCGTGGCAGTGCCTTTGCGCCCGCAATTGACGGCTACAGCACCTCCGCCGACCGAAGAGGTGGGACATGCCGATGAAGGAAAAATACAAGTTGCCGTTGGAGCACCCGCTAGAGTTGAAAGCGAAGATTCAGCTCAAGCAAATTCCGACGACACACCAAATGATATGCTTGCTCAGAAAGTTGACGGCCCCAGTCCGAAGACAGAATTCATTGCCGAGTTAGAAGCCATTGTTCCCAAACCTCTTTATTTCAAGCCGACGAAAGATTTTGGACTGGTGGAATTGGAAGCTCCGCACCAAACATTCAAGCTGCCTCCGAGACCCGTTGCAGTCACTGAGAATTCAGAAAAAGAAGCTCCTGGCGCCAGTCAAGGCCAGCGGGAAGACTTCATCAAGCTGCCGACCGAAGTTACGACTAAGCCTGGCATGAAGCCCAAGGACTTTGGAAACTCGGACACACCAGAGCCGATCCGACCCTTGAAGTTGAAACTCACCAAGAAAGATGGCAAGATTGTCCCTGTCCAGGTCTCCAGCCCTGGCGAAAGTTCGAAATCATCGGTGGGGAGTCCTGGCCCCAAGCTCAAAATAGATATCGTTGCAGACATCATTGAGAGACTCTCGTATACACCGCCGGGTTCACCTATCCATGCCAGGTCAGCTTCGAGCGTCTCTTCAAATTCAGCGCAGCGCTGGTCACACCGATCATCACGCTCGCTGGGACCACCAGAGCAGGCTCCGGCGCCGCCCGCTCCGGGAGGTCGACCGATGGTGGAACCCGACTTCGCCACGGCGGGACAGTTTGAGGGGGAGCGCAAGCAAAAGAAAAAGAAAACCAGCAATATGAGTGGAGGGAGCAAGAGTGGTTGGAAAAATCTGTTCCGGGGAAGCATTGCGGACAACAGTAGTGCCGGCGGCGCACAGAGTTCAGAAGGAGGTTCCATAAAAACGATGACAACGGCAACAACGACCACGAATGCTTCTGCGTCAGCATCAAGATCAGGCGCAGAGGCAGTTCCGCCCACCCAAGCGGACATGATGACAACGTCTGGCAAAGACGTGCTTTGGTTCAGGGGCGATACGAAGAAATGACTGGGCGTATCGTTTGGGCAGAGTCTTTGGCAAGGACGGAGTCGAAAGCTGTAAGAATACTGGGTTGCCGAGCCGGCGTCAGTAATTTATGCGTGCTGAGCAGGTGAACAGACTGCATATAAGATGATAAATCCCTTTTAATCTAATTAATCCCACGGCTGTTCCCAACTCTGCTGTGATTGCTGTTCAACCAGAGCTGGCGGAGACTCTCGGATCGCCTATATTGGAAAGGAACTACCGATGTGTGCACCGACTCGCCGAGTTAATCCTTCAATGGTTGTTAGGACGAACAGGTTCTCGAAAAGGTAGCAAAGGAGAGAGGGACATGGAATAGAGCCCCAGCCGTGCCGGGAAATCCAAGACTTGGACTGTAGGGATGTGGTCGCCAGACAGAGAAGGACGATCCGTCACGCGATGCAATGGCCTAGAGTTGCTCGTCTTGCGGCCGCTTGTGCTTGGGGAGGTTTGCTGAGGGTGACTGATGATGATGCAATGCGAGGTTTGGGGCGGATGCGACCACAGTGAGTGAGGCAGACTCGCGCTCTCTGTGTTTCGGTTACATTTGTATGGAGCAAAATCAAGGTCGGCAGCAGATCCTGGGGAGGCGAGTGGTGAGTAGCCAGTAGACAGTGGGTGAGTTTGAGCCACGAACAGCTGACCGGTATGAATCTGTGGGACACAGCTTGAGGCCGGGCGCGGTGCCGCTTATTAGTACCCAGTACCTCGCACTCTCATAGGGGAGCAGGTTGTAGGTACCTAATAAGGTGAGGGGCTCCCCAGGCTCCCTAAGGTAGGCTCAGGTGTCGGCATCACGGCCAAGAGCATAAGGCTAAATTAAGGCAGGCGAGAACGGGTGGGCGCCCGGGCAGCCAATTGACGCCCGCTGATGGAATTCCGTCCAGACTTGGGCGTCGAGGGTCTGCGAGGTAAACCCAGTAACCCCATCTCGCCCATCGGTGCCATCCTCCCTCTTGCTGCGATCTCCACAAACTCAGCTAAGCAGATCCAACACCCATGCCTGATTGACCTCGACCCATTGCCATCACCCATTCCTCATCGGATAACCTCGAGTCCATCGTCGTTCTCGCTCTCAGCCTGACCACAACATATTCAATGTTTTTTGGGCCTTCTCCCTCATCCACCATCGTCCATACCCCAAACCCGCGTCCCTCGTCCGGCCTTGATCCTTCGATTGAACGATTGAGAGCCCACATCAGGCCACCGTCGACGACTGAGCCCACGAGCCCGCGAGCCCGCGAGCCCGCGATGCCTGACCAGCTACCTCTGAATCTACCCATACATATCTAGAAGTTCGCTCCTAAATCGACGTATTGCCCTCGAGTGCGTCTCGGTGTTGAAGAGGTCTCAGCGTCAAAATATCCTCACGTTTCGAATCCGAGCTGGCCTGGTCCGCGACCTGAACCGAGCATGGTGACTACCATTCTGCGCCCGACGCGAATTTCATACCGATTGCACCAGATCATGAATTGAAGGGAACGGCAACAAGGGTGAAGCGACAAACGTCGAAGAAACTATTGCTGGAGAGAAGAGAAGGTACGGAATACACCTATTGCCAATTGCGAGTAAGAGCCTATCTGGACATCGAGATTCTGAGCTTCAAAACCTGGCCATCAGTGCTGCTTTGCACTACGAACTGTCGGTCTTTGGACCGTCTGGCTCGCATCTGCCAGGTAGCGCTGTTCGCCCTCTGTCTGTTGAGGGTTCCCTTTGCCCGGAGGCCCTCTTATTATGGGTTCATTGGTGCTCTTCAATCGAAAATGATTGAGGCGTGGTTGCACAGTTGAACTGACGTGGAGTTCTCAGACCCATACAAGTCCTTTCTCTCTCTTTCCTCGCTATGTCTCGTTCGAACAACGACTTCGCACCATGGGACACCCGACCCTCGCAACCAATGCCTCCAAAAGCCATGGCCATCTTTGGAACTGGTGTGAACCCGAATGCTACAGGTCGCCAACATTTCCCACAGCCACGGCAAATTCATGAGATTGCGCCTTGGGACACCCAGCATCCTCACGATGACGATATAGCGCCTTGGGAACGAGATCCTCAAGCACATATTTCAGGCACCCGTCCTCTAAATTCGTCTTATTTCAACGACTCGATCGGTCGAGATGCCCAAGGCTCGTCGAGGCGCCCGGATACTGCAAAAACAAATACGTCGGATTCGCCTGATTATGATGGTGATGCAAGACGGCCGTCAATAGCTAGTAATACAACAGTCAGCAGTACAGGTTCAAGAAGCAGCACCGCCAATGGTCGATTCCATAAAAGCTTGAAGGGTTTCTTTGGTGAAGATCCTACGGATTCTCGGAAAGGGTCGACGGCAGATTTGGCGGAGCCAGTGCCGCCTGCCAACTCATCGGACAAGCCATCACAGCGGAGTGGTTCAATCCAGACTCAAAACACCGTCGATGACAGACCCAAGACTCCTGCCCCTCCTCCTTCTAGCGATGTCACCCCTTGGGCTTACCAAAATTTTGAAGATGTTTCGAATTTTGGGTCTGCGCCGATACGGCAGGAGCAGCAGCAGCAGCAGCAGCAGCAGCAGCCGCCGCCGCAAAGCGAGTCTCTGCAGCCAATCCCACCCGCGTCTACTCACCGACGTGGCCTGCTTCATCGCCACACGAGAAGCAAGGAGGACCCGCCTAAAGGCCAACAAGTCCCTGCGTCAATGCCCAAAAGACCTTCCACAAGTCGGGAATCGTCGACGAGTAACCTGGCTTTCTACCGCAATACCCCGCCCAACAGCACGCCCATGAGCTCTTCTACAACACTCACTCGTAATGCTAGCCCAGCGCCTCAATCACGCAAAGAACCCCCTTCGCAATCGGAAAAGAGATCGATATTTTCGAAACTCACCAAATCGCGTAAAGACAAGCAGTCACCCCAACCTGAACCAATCAGGACCAACATTGAGCTCGCACGACCGCCGGAGGAGCAGAAGAAGAGCAGAACACAGTCGACCAAGACGACCGCATCAGACCTCTCTGATAACAAAAGGGATAGAGAAACAAGCGTTGCATCTGTGGACAGCGCATCAACAATCAAAGCTACTGACCCATCTCCCAAACTTGACCGGACACAAACGGCCTCGTCGAAGACGAGTAGGTTCACTCGCCATGGCAGGTATCGTGGACCTAGCGTCCAAAGTGATACCTCTGAAAAGAGCAAAACGACAAGTCAACAAGCCCCGATGCAAGCGGGCGTCTTCAGCCTTGATACGAATTTTGATGACATGTCGGACATTATCTCTCAGCCGCCGGCTCCAAAAACTCCCGGGGAAGCCGGAATCTGGACGGGAAAACCTTCGGCGACACCAATGTCAGAACTCTCTGCTCCTGCATGGGATGCCCCAGATAGTTGGGCTGTGAAAGGCCAGGAGGATGAGGTTCTTGACAGCTTACCCGAAGCCACTGAGGATGGCCTGCCGGCTATCCAGGAAGAGGATGGCATATCCTACTTTATGCGTGTTTTCAGAACCGATGGCACGTTTGCCACATTGTCCATGTCTATTAACGCTACCGTGGCCGAAGTCCTTCAATCTCTTGCCAAAAAATCCGTTCTACACGACTCGATTGACAACTACCAACTCCTTATGCGCAAACACCAGCTGTCAAGACAGTTGGGGTCGGGAGAACGTCCTGTGGCCATGCAGAAGAAGCTCCTGTATCTTGCAGGCTACACTGAAAGAGACAGAATTGAAGAGGTGGGCAGAGAGGACAACAGCTATCTCATTCGGTTCACGTTCAGCCATGAGAAACAGACGGGCTACGGCAGCGGGCTTGACAAAGACCCAGCATTTAACAAAATGCAGAAATTCAGCCATGTGGATCTCTCCGGGAAGTCACTGGTCACAATACCGATTATCCTCTACACAAAAGCTTCCGAAATTATATCAATCAACCTTTCACGGAATCTTGCACTCAAAGTGCCAAAGGACTTTATCACCGCCTGCATCAACCTTCGCGAGATAAAATTCACAGGCAATGAGGCGTGGCGGTTACCGCCCAGTTTGGCTTGGGCAAGCCGACTGACTGTGCTTGATGTGTCAAACAATCGACTGGAACAATTGGAACATGCAGAGCTGCACAGATTAATGGGCCTTGTGAGTTTGAAACTGGCAAACAATAAGTTGTCGGAATTGCCTCCCAACTTTTCGTACTTCCGCCAGCTTCGCAGCCTGAACCTTTCGTCCAACAACTTCACCACGTTTCCAGACAACATATGCAGTTTGAAGTCTCTTGTGGACCTTGACATCAGCTTCAACAAGCTCTCCTCGCTTCCGAAAATCTCCCAGCTGACCACGCTCGAACGCCTTTGGGTTACGAACAATGATCTAAAAGGCCCGTTCAACGAGACTTTCGCAAGTTTGATCAATCTGAAGGAGATCGACGCAAGATTCAATGCAATAACCAATATCGACAATGTAACAAGCCTGCCGAATCTCGAACAGCTGCTCGTTGGTCACAACAACATCACAACTTTTAAAGGCTCGTTTCCGAAACTGCGTGTACTGGTCCTGGATCATTGCCCGATCACCTCTTTTGAACTGGACCAACCTGTGCCAACCCTGTCTAGCCTTAACATTGCTTCAGCGAAACTTGTCGAGTTCAAGGAAACGATGTTTGATCACATGCCAAATTTGCAGAAGCTGAATCTGGACAAGAATCATCTGTCGAACATGTCATCCCAGATCGGACGGCTGACCAAACTAGAATTCTTGAGCATGGCAAAAAATCCACTAAATATAGTCCCTCCCTCCATTGGCAATCTTGCGGAGCTCAAGTTCCTAAATCTCAGGGAGTGCAATGTCAAGAGCCTCCCTCCCGAAATCTGGTATTGCAGGAAGCTGGAGACATTGAATCTTTCCTCAAACGTGTTGGAGACCTTCCCTAAGCAGAACGCGGCCCCGCCTCCAAATGAGCTCAAGGACTACACCCCCACAGCGACTCCCGGGTTGTCAACTTCGCCCAGCTTCGATGACCTTGGCAAGCTTGAAGACTTTCAAGCCCGGCGACCGAGTCAGGCATCATCGGGAATGATGAGCATCGGTAGTTCTCCTGGTGCCCGAAAGAATTCTGTTGTTTCGTTGAGTGCTCATCGGAAGCAGTCTGTGATCTCGAGAACAAATACAGAGTATTCAATGTCGATTGCTACTCGGAAAGATTCCAACATATCACAAGCTAGACTACACAACACATTCGCAGGATCACTCCGGTACCTGTACTTGGCTGACAATCGCCTTGAGGACGATGTCTTCCGAGAGCTCGTTCTCTTGCCAGAGCTCCGGGTTCTCAATCTGTCATACAACGAACTGGACGACTTCCCCCAAGGGGTACTGCGTCGCTGGCCTCAACTGAGTGAGCTCTACCTGTCTGGGAATGAGCTGACATCCCTGCCTTCCGATGACCTCGAAGAGAGTAGTAATCTGAGAATATTGCATTTGAATGCAAATCGTTTCCAAGTACTTCCGGCCGAGCTGTGCAATGTGCACAAGCTGTCCACTCTTGATGTCGGGAGCAACTCACTGAAGTACAACGTCTCAAATTGGCCGTATGATTGGAACTGGAATCGCAACACGAACCTCAAATATCTGAACTTCTCGGCCAACAAGCGGTTAGAGATCAAGCCCGCTGCGCACCAGAACCAGTCGCATTTCCACTCAATGAACCGCACCGACACTACAGACCTTACGAGCTTCAACACCCTAAAGTACCTCCGCGTTCTAGGTCTCATGGATGTGACATTGCTTACCAACACGATTCCGGATGATAACGAAGATCGCCGCGTACGAACTTCAGCCTCCGTGGTCGGGGCATTAATGTACGGTATGGCAGATACCTTGGGCAAGAACGAGCATTTGTCAACCCTGGATCTTCTGAAACCAAACTTTCGAGGCCAAGAAAGTGAGATTCTTATTGGGATGTTCGACGGCCAGACAATGTCGAGCGGCGGATCCAGAGTTGCGAAGTATTTGCACGAGAACTTCTCAGCAGTCTTTTATGAGGAGCTGAAAAAAGCCGAAAATTTGAAAGATACTCCAATAGACGCCCTCAGACGGACCTTCCTGGCAATTAACAAGGACATGGCCAATTTTGCGAGCAGCAATTTTGACACCAAGGAGCACAGGTTGGCTAATGGCCACAGAGGCTCAACTGTAGCAAACATCCTGGGCCCCGACGACCTGAGTTCAGGGGGTGTGGCGGCAGTCTTGTACATCAATGGACAGGAACTACACGTTGCGAATGTTGGTGACATTGAGGCCATACTTATTCAATCCAACGGCCAACATCGGCAGCTGACAAGGAAACACGACCCGGCGGAACCTGGTGAACGGGAGCGAATCAGGGAAGCGGGAGGGTATGTCTCTAGGCAGGGCAGACTCAACGACGTCCTCGAAGTGAGTCGAGCATTTGGTTATTATAGTCATATGCCATCGGTCATCGCCGCGCCCCACACGTTCAAGTGCCAGATTACCGAATCGGACGAGCTCATCGTCGTTGCCACGAAAGAATTCTGGGATTATGTTACGGTCGACGTTGCCGTTGATGCAGCTCGAGCCGAAAAGAACGACCTCATGCTGGCTGCTCAGAAACTGAGGGATCTAGCGATGGCGTTTGGTGCAAGAGACAAGATCATGGTCATGGTTCTCGGAATCTCAGACCTAAGAAAGAGAGGCAATCATCGCTTCCGAGGGACCAGTCTATCGATGGCGAAGGAGATGGGTCTCGACGAAGGCGCCATATTTCCAAGTTCTCGAAAAGCTCGACGGAAAGGTGAAACCCTTGTGGGTGACTCTAGGCTTGCTAGACTTGAGGAGCCTGAGCCGCCTGTTGGTGATGTAGCGATATGCTTCACCGACATCAAGAATTCAACGGCGTTGTGGGAAATCCTTCCGGTTCCCATGAGGTCGGCGATAATGATGCACAACGAGCTCATGCGGCGACAGCTTCGCATAATTGGTGGTTACGAAGTAAAGACCGAAGGCGATGCATTCATGGTGTCTTTCCCAACCGTGACATCCGCGCTACTTTGGTGTTTCAGCTGCCAAAGCCATCTTCTCGAATTGCCCTGGCCCCAAGAGATCCTGGAGACGGTTCATTGTCAAGAAAAACTGGATTCGGAACAGAACACTATCTACCGCGGTCTGTCAGTAAGAATGGGTATGCACTGGGGCCGACCCGTGTGCGAGCAGGATCCAATCACTCGAAGAATGGATTACTTCGGGCCTATGGTCAACAAAGCCGCCCGAGTGTCTGCCGTGGCCGACGGTGGACAAATTACTGTGAGCAGCGACTTTATCGCCGAGGTTCAAAGGACACTGGAGAGCTACGCGGACGATGACCGGCGAGATTCTGTAGGCTCAGAGGATACCGTGAACGACGACCCATTGTCGGTGCAGATTCGTCGCGAGCTACGTCAATTGAGCAGCCAAGGCTTTGAGGTCAAGGATCTTGGAGAGAAGAAGCTGAAGGGTCTCGAAAACCCCGAATACATCTACCTGATGTATCCTCACTCATTGGCAAGTCGCCTGGAAATACCACCCGGAGCGGAGCCGAAAGTCCAACTTGGAGGCGAGGCACCTTCCACGTTGGACGAGAAGGGCCAACCAGGTACGCTGGGTAAAGATAGTCAATTGAAGGATTTGCAACTTGATGAGGTCTGGAAACTCTGGGATATTGCTTTGCGTCTGGAGATGTTGTGCAGTTGTCTGGAGGTGCCCGAGCGGGCAGCTGGACTTCACAAGCCTGAACTGAGCTTGCTCACTAGAATGAAAGAACGAGGTGGCGTCCAAACAGACGGCTTCATGATGAATCTACTGGAACATCAGGTGACGAGAGTCGAGGTAAGCAGAGCAACTGATCCCAGTATCTGTGTGGGCATCAACCTGACATTCTATAGGCATGTGCAACAACCCTGCAGCTTCGGCAGATGTTCCAGCCTTTCCGGAAAGGGGTCAGTCTCTTTGATCAGGCCAGGCCAATCAGTGAAATCCTGAACGAGATATCGACGATTCTTGCCGAAGTTAAGGAAGAGCGAAATCAGATCCATACTCCAGACACTGGGGAAGAGACAGATTCGGAATAAAGGTGGTGACAATACTTCCTTCGGTGTTGACGGAGCAGATGTCTGAGGGAAGGCAGTGAGCTTAGCATGCGAAACTTGAAAGTCTCGAAACCTGTTTGCCGACTGCATATCATCGTCTATACAACAAAAGGAGCTCATCGCTCGATAATTGATGCTTCTAGGGTACGGGAGGATCTGCTATTAGTATTGGGAGGGCTTTGGGACGGAAATCATGAACAGGATCATTGGTACTTTGCGGTTAAGGCTAGATGCCTACCAAGCGAGGTTGGGATATGGGACTGCTGTCTGATGAGGGTTTTCAAACAACAATTAGGAGAGGGGCTTTTGGAAGGGATGAATGCCGTTACGAACCAACTGAAATGTGTTGTCGAGCGTCTGGAAGCTTTGGATTAGGTCCCTATGCACATAACACGTCACTTATGTACTTGAAGAGAAAGGGGAGGGTGATTCAGGATATGCCATCCTCTACAAATATGGGTTTTGGTCAAGCATTTGTTTCAATCGCTACACGGGCGCTGAGACCGAAAAGGTGCAAATTGAACTTGGGGGATCAATCGGGCTTTAAGGAAGGGGACAGAACAAACAGTACGTACAGCAGCACAGCCACAGGTTCCCAAAGACATGACCATGAACTTGATTCCTTCGGTCATTTTCGTTTATTTATTTTATGCCTGTTGTCACTACTTTTCGCACTCAACGCAGTCAGTACATGGTTTATTCTACTCTCTTCTTACCCTCTCTTTCTTCATCTTACTCTCTTTCTCTCTCCCTCTTTCCACCTAGCTTTTAGCCTACATGAGAGCTATTGTGAGACTTATTCGATGAGTATTTTGATCCAACGCCCCCGAGATTTCCGGCGTTTGCGAATCAAGAACATGATATGACCCAAGTGTCGTCCCGGTCGACGGTTCAACCGCGTCCCATTATATAATTATATGGCGGTTCGGGACGGCGCCTTATCTGCTCGGCTGCGAATTCGGGTTGCCTTCTCGTCACTAGCCCATCGCAACGCGCCTCACTTTTCATGGTTGGTTCAATCATAGATGTATGGTGGCGGTTGAATAGGATATTAAAAATAGTCAGGCGGTGGGCTGAAGCCTCTAGTGCTAAATGGTGGTCGATGCCGGGGGTCGAGCTGGTCGTATTTTATCACTGGAGGGCCGCTTTTGAGGCCTGGTGTCCCCAGCATCAACCGGGGGTTGAGGCACAGTTGATGCTCGAGCCATGGATTGAGGAGATTGATTGATGTTGTCACTGGATGGGTGTTTTCTGTGGCCTAGTGTCCCCAGAAGGACAGTGACGAGGAAATGCCAGTTGAGGTAAGGTTCGAGAAGATCTTTTATGTTAAGGGTGAAAAGTTTTCGCTGTGGTGTATCAGGTATGGAGGTCTTCGGCGACAAGGCATCAGTCCTAGTATCACCAGACGAGTGTGAGGATTCGGATGTTTGTGCACTAGCGAGGATCAGATACAGGAGCTCCTTTGCATAGGCCGCGGCGGTGGTAGCTGCGTATCTCTGCCACTGGTCATTCTTGTGTGTGTGTCGGAATAGTCCGAGATTCCCCTGATGACAATACAGGGGAATCGATCCATTAGGCCTGCCGCCTCCATGTCGAAGCACAATACATCCTCGGTGGCAGCCAGATGATCCCGCAGCAGTGCGTCTTTCATCAGGCGGTCTGCCGACGCAATCAGGCCGTAACGTATATGGGGGTCATCCTCGGCGGGATCGCGCTGCCGTCGTTCGATGACCTGATCTGTGCATTGTATACATGTTGATGAGCAAGGCTGGTCCGGATCACTGTGGACAAAAGATGATTTGTAAGAGGATATCCATGTCTGGCTTTCAATATCTCGTCCGAAGTCGAGCACTCTTGTTCGTCATCAACTCAATGGTCTGAGCGATTGCATGGCCCCTGCGTTCATGTTGGACACTGAGCTTCTGCAATGCCTGTAGCATGAGGCGAGATGATTTGTCAAGGGACCCTGTTACTTCAAACTGTCGATTTTGGATTGTTTTCCCATAGTCATATTGCAGAACCCCTCCAGAGCGACGTTCTTGGGAACTCACCACGGCACACTCGACGGCAATGGCACGAATCCAGCCAACATGATAGTCGCGGACCGTCAGCCTTGGCTGGGCCATCTTGGTCTCAAATGTGGGCAGGGTCCATCTGTGACCCTATAATTCGTCCAAGGAGTAGTGATGTGTGATTCCTTGATGAACTCGTCGAGTTCATGGGATGATAGAGGACGCATCTTGATGATGGGTCGAAGAACAGCGGATGGGCTGAAGGTCTCTCGGCAAGCGTCGAATAGATGAGAAGAAAAGCGGAATTGATCTGGGCGCCTGGTACTCGGTAACCATGCGGGAAAGCGTCCATTGAGTCCAACCTCTGCTCTTTCCACTCAACCTCACAGCCTCAGCCTTGTCACCAGCCTCAGCCACAACTATGGGGCGGACATGCATTCAAGAAGGAGATGCAACCAACAACCAAACTCCTGCCTCATTGCATTGAATACGTGCGCCACGGCTACGAGTACAGACCGAGAGACATAGGATCGGTGTGCGCTATGACCGCATCACCAAACAGGGATCTTGTATCTGGCGACTGGATGGCTCCATGGCTGATAGCAAATGGTAAATGGCCGATCGACTTCGTTTCCCCGAGCAATACTCCGAGCGTCGTCCACGCATGATTGTAACCATGATGACATTCCCACGCCGTTCCAACTGTCTGTCTCTTGTCTGAATTCTTTGCAACAGACCATCCACTGACCCCTTTTGATGCCATGAAAACCTGCAGCTGCTGTCTGGCTGGGCTTTCAAACTAGACTGGAGCGCCAACCCTCGCGGTCGCCAACGCGGATACGTTCCTTTTTCAACAGCTAGGACGGGTCGAGCTGTTCGGTGTCGCTTGTTCGGTGTGCCTTTCCCTCTACCGCTCGATCTATACCTAAACAAGATCTCTTGACTTTTGTTACTCGTTCTCCAAATCTGTGACCACCAAAAAGAGCAGGGTAGTCTTCCAGATGAAGCTCTATCACTTTGAAAGCAAGCCCGTGGCCCATCCCGATGCTGTCGTTGCGGGGCCTCACTATCGCTTTACCATCCTAACCGACCGTCTGATCCGGTACGAATGGTCCTACGACGGCAAATTTGAAGACCGAGCCTCCACCTTCGCCATTAACCGCGAGTTCCCCGTGCCCAAGTTCCAAGTAGTCGACAGGGCCGAAGAACTCGAGATCATCAACGAGCATTTCCACCTGAGCTACGACAAGAAGCGGTTCAGCGCCAGTGGGCTCTTATGCAGCTTCTCAGCCAAAGTCACCCTGTGGGGTGCACAGTGGCGGTTTGGTGCTCAACCCAGCCATGGCAGAAGAGAGAATCTTGGCGGAACGGCCAGGACGTTGGACGAAGTTGACGGGCGATGTGACATGGGAAACGGTGTGCTGTCGAGATTTGGTTATGCCGCTCTAGATGACAGTAAGTCGATGCTGTTTGATGGCCAGGGCTTCGTGGCTGGTCGACGACCCGGTGATCGGATTGATGGATATCTCTTCTGCCATGGTCATGATTACAAGGGTGCTATCAGGGATTTCTACGCGGTAAGCGGCAAACAACCGCTACTCCCACGATGGGCTCTGGGAAATTGGTGGTCAAGGTACTACAAATACCACCAGGATGAGTATATCGGCTTGATGGACAAATTCAAGAGTCACGATGTCCCCTTGTCGGTCGC
Organism: Cladophialophora psammophila CBS 110553; assembly: GCF_000585535.1. Taxonomy (NCBI): domain Eukaryota; kingdom Fungi; phylum Ascomycota; class Eurotiomycetes; order Chaetothyriales; family Herpotrichiellaceae; genus Cladophialophora; species Cladophialophora psammophila. The sequence continues at coordinate 74,961 of NW_006912949.1, forward strand.
GGTCGTGGATATGGATTGGCACATGGTGGATGATCCTCGAGTACCCCATGCCGGGTGGACCGGTTATACTTGGGACAAGAAGTTATTCCCAGATCCCGCGACGTTTGGACGAGAGCTTCACAGTCGGAATCTGAAAATCACCCTCAACGACCATCCGCACTCTGGCATCCACGCGCACGAAGACTCGTACGAGGAGATGGCCAAGTTCCTGGGCCACGACATCTCAAAGAAGAATCCTATTTTGTTCGATCCGACGACTCCCAAATTCATGGAAGCATATTTGAACATTCTTCATCGAAGCATTGAAAGGGTTGCCTGTGACTTTTGGTGGATTGACTGGCAACAGGGTTCTCATACCAAAGTGCCAGGAATCGACCCTCTGTGGTTACTCAATCATTTCCATTTCCTCGACAACGCACTCGGCGGCAAACGTCCGCTCATCTTTTCACGATACGCCGGCCCAGGCAGTCATCGCTATCCCGTCGGCTTTTCGGGGGATACGGTGACGACATGGGCTTCGCTGGAGTTCCAACCCGAGTTCACGGCCACAGCTTCAAATATTGGCTATGGCTGGTGGAGTCATGACATCGGTGGCCACTTTCATGGAAAGCGTGACGACGAGCTGGTGACAAGATGGGTGCAATTTGGTGTCTTCAGCCCTATCATGCGTCTGCATTCCTCCAACTCGAGGTGGACGTCCAAGGAACCCTGGCTGTATCGTAAGGAGAGTGGAGACATCATCGAGGGATTCATGCGTCTTCGTCATCGCATGATCCCCTATCTTTACATGTGCAATGTCCGCGCCTCTACTGACGACGAACCGCTCATGCAGCCAATGTATTGGCTCTTCCCTGAGAGCGCTGAGGCTTACCAGGTGCCTAATCAGTACTTCTTTGGCTCAGAACTTATTGTTGCGCCAATCGTGAAGCCGCGGGACAAGCGCACGAATTTGGCATGCGTCAAGGTCTGGTTGCCGCCTATGCATCGCCATGTGGATGTCTTCACTGGCACAGTCTACGACGGGAACAGGGAGTTGAACATGTACCGCCCATTGCATGAAATCCCTGTGTTGGCACATGAAGGTAGCATCATTCCTCTGGATGCAAACAAGAGGCCAGAAAATGGTGGTCTCAATCCAGAACACTTCGAGGTTCTTGTGGTAATCGGACGCAATGGCAAAACTTTGGTCCTCGAGGATCCAGCAGACGACTCGCTGCAAGTGGAAAAAGAGGGGCCTCAAACAGGTGAGCGTGGTTCACCTATCTACTATGACCAAGCGAAAGGCGAACTCACGGCCTATGTCACGGGTCGAACATGGAGCTTCCGTTTCCTCGCCGTCACCGAGAGACCCAAGGATCTGAAAGTCACGGTTGACGGTCAAGACCGCACCAAAGAAACCGAAGTCTCCATTTCAAAGTTCCCAGACACCCCTTCGATGCTGGTGCATGTCCCTCCCGCGCAACACATGTACCACGCCATCAGCATATCCCTGGGCAGCGATCCGCAATTAAGTGTGTTGGACCACAAGGAACGAATCGAGAAGCTGTTGCTAGATTATCAGACCGAGTTCGAGATAAAGGACAAGATATGGAGCATTGTGGACGATAGAAACAGCGCAATCAACGTCAAGATTGGCATGTTGATGAGTCTGAGCGTCGATGAGACTTTAACAGAACCGATTGCGGAATTGATTTTAAGCGATGTTAGAGGGATGCATTTGTGAGTCGCTTGAAACTGCGAAAAATCGTGAAGGGGACGGGAAACGGACTTGCAGGAGGGACAACAAGGGGAGACTGGATGCGTAAGAAAGTCCTTGTAGAGGCTTTTCCGGATAGATAACGTGCGTTTTGATTTTATGATCATTCCGAAACCTCCTCGGGGAACTCGAAGACAAAGATAGAGACGCCCAAGACCAGCGACTATCCAGCAAAGTGAAAGTCATGCGACAACCGTGATAGACATTGAAGACCCCCGGATCCTCCTTCAGCCGTCTTCACAAGTTGTCAGAGTCTTTCTATTCATAGCCTACTCTCCCGCGCCATCATGGGGAAGACCTTCTCCTCCAGCCACTGGCCAATGATCCGATTGCAGTCCTCGGGCCTCTCCCACAGCGCCCAGTGGCCCGCATCCACCTCGGCCCAGGTCAGCCGCGCGATGCGCTCGGGCATCTTGGCGGCCATGAAGGGCTGCAGGGCCTGGTCCTTCTTGCTGAGGACGAACAAGACCTCCTGCTTCAGCTTCAGGTCCTGCTCGGCCTGCGCGGGGTCCTTTTGCCCGTTGCCGAAGAAGTCGCGCCACTCGTTCATGTAGTTGACCTCGCGGGTGCGGTACCAGTTGAGCGGGCCGTAGACGCCGTGTCGCGCGTACTCGTCCACGTAGTAGCCCAGCTCTTCGTCCGCGAGGAGTTTTGTACTGCCCATGCACGCCTGCCGCGCCAGGTCGAGCCCCTTGTTCGGGTCGAAGCCCACCTCCCGCGTGTCCTTCGTGCGCCCGCCGTACAGGTTGACGAGGAACTGCCGGATCTCGGCCTTGGACTTGACCACCTCTTCGAGCTCGCCGGACACGAAGTGTTCCTGGTACCCGAAGTTGGGGAGCCGCTTCTGGACCAGGATCCCCAGCGGTTCGTATTTGGGGAGAGGCGGGAAGTAAGGCGTGCAGATGCTAAACACCGCCGTGATGAGGTCCGGGTAGTACTGTGCGATGCGGTACACGATCGTGCCGCCCCAGTCGTGGCCGCCCAGGATGATCTTGGTGAGGCCCCTCTGTCGGCACAGCTCGGCCATGTCGTCGGCCGCACGCTTGTAGCTGTAGTCTTGGAGCGTCCACATAGGCGCGTCGGTGCGTCCGTAGCCCATCGAGTCCGGCGCGACCACGTCGAGCCCTAGTTTGGTGAGAAAGGGAATCTGATAGCGCCATCCCATGCTGATGTCCGGGAAGCCGTGGATGAGGAAGATGGTGCCTCGTTTCGGGACCGAGGCCGACGCCGGGCTGAATAGGTAGCCGTATGTGTGGCCGTTCAAGAAGGCCGACAGGAAAGAGACTCGTGGGTCATTGTAGACTTTGATCTTGTCCACTGTTAGGCGTTGGTTGTTGGCCATGGTGGTGGTGGTAGTCGCCGACTACTCTGCCTTGTGTTAGGCTGCGATAGCCTTGGGATTTTTTTTTTTTAAATATTCTCCTGAACAAAGAGATTGAGAGCTTTTATCCCCCCAGAGATATTGATGTCGCGGTGTGCTTATATACAGCTTCAATTCTTGTCCTAGGTCAATAGCAGGCTCGACTCCCTCCCCTTGCTCGTTTTAGACGTATTCGGATGTTTGCCCTCGGTTCACGTCCCAACTGAGGATTCTCCCGCCCTCACAGGCCAAATAGGCTGAAAACTTGCTGGCTCGTGCTGTATTCTATGGCATGGCAGATTTACTGAAAAAAAAAAGCCTTGGACAAGGAGGGTGATGAGAAATGTCAGTCGATATCAGCAGGTAAGTCATCATTGTTGTTTGTAGCTCTCGCCGTCTCTGGTGTTAGAGCTGCCAGCCACGGACCGAGGCTCAGATCCACTAGGCGATAATGCTCGACGGGCTTGACGGGTATCGACCTTGCCGAGTACCACCGGAAGAATTTTGCGGGGAAAGCTGGGCAGCGGCCGGGTTGTCCGTGATTTATCCGGCTGACTAATAATAGCTTGGCACGTCGCTCGCCCTTTTCCAAAGCCATCTAGGTCGGATGAAATTAACGTTGCGAGCTAAGTAAAAAGGAAGAAGGTTACAGCTACCTCATGGGCGCGCTCAGCTATCATCAAGCACACAATGAAAGGGAGCCGAGAAGCGTTTGTCCTACATCCAAGAAGGAACAATGTCTGACCTGGCCACGTCAGAAATATCAGCCCCTGAGATAAGACCATATGGCGTGATGGAGGGCCCAAATGAGCAATCCACATCATTTCCTCACTGGCCTCGAACACCCTGACGTGACTGACCCGCGAATTGATGCGATACATTTGGTCAATATGTTGGCCGTTGACATGTGTCTGCGGGTGTCAAGTTTGTCAGCACGGGTACCCCTGTGCACCAGCATGTTTCGCCCACGACGCCTTGTACGATTCAGGCCTTCTCTTATGTATATGCCGATGTTCTTTGGCCACTTTGTCTCTCTTGTTTGCTTCCAGGGACTACTTTGTTGAGTGTTGACTTCGAATGGTCAATGGCTCCCGAGATGCAAGACCTTGAAACATCTCCTCTATTATCCCCCAACCCCGATCAAAGTCCTCTGCACGATTCGGAAAGCCTGGTAACCCAGACAGCAAAGGATGAGCGAAATATTGACAATGATGTGCTGCCAGAGGCATCTACAGCGGGAAGAAACATTGGTTGGGGAAGCGCCTATATCCTGGTCATCTCTCGAGTCATCGGGTCAGGCATTTTTGCCATGCCTGGAACGATCGTCCAGAACGTAGGCAGTCCGGGCCTGGCTCTTGTTCTCTGGGTTGTCGGAGCTCTGGTTGCGTGGGCCGGACTAGCCATCGATATGGAATATGGATGCATGCTTCCTCGATCAGGCGGAGTCAAAGTGTATTTGGAGTATACCTTTCGAAGACCGCGGTTCCTCACCTCGACCCTGGTTGCTGTCCAAGCTGTTCTCCTTGGATTCACCGCAAGCAATTGCATCGTCTTTGCAAAATACACTCTTTTCGCCGCTGGGGCTACTCCCGACGATCTGAATACCAAATTACTGGCGGTCGGATTGTTGACCTGGATCACAATCGTCCACAGCTGTTTTTACAAGACAGGAATCTGGATCCAGAATATCCTAGGTTGGATTAAGGTTGGGTTGATTGTGTTCATGATTTTGACTGGCTTGTTTGTGGTGCTGCTGCGACCCCATACTTCGTCTAGCAGCACCGCGGGCCATGCTTCAACCACAGCTTGGGATGACCTGTGGACTGGCTCCGATTGGGCGTGGAATAACCTGTCGACGGCGTTCTTCAAGATTCTCTACTCTTACGCAGGCCTCAGCAATGTCAACAACGTGCTTAATGAGGTGAAGGATCCTGTCCGGACACTCAGATCGGTCGGCCCAGTTGCGTTGCTGACGGCTTGTACAATGTATGTGCTTGTTAATGTCGCGTATCTCTCGGTGGTCCCGCTTGAGGAGGTCAAGCGCAGCAGAGAGCTCATAGCAGCACTCTTCTTTGAGCGAGTCTTTGGAGCTGGCTTTGGCAACAAGTTTCTTCCGCTTGCTATTGCTCTTAGCGCTGCAGGGAATGTCATGGTGGTCACGTTCAGCTTGGTATGCATCGCTCCCCCATCCGGCGGTTGAGCGATCTAATTCTATCTCAGGCTCGAGTCAATCAGGAAGTTGCCAGACAAGGGTTTCTCCCCTTTTCGGAAGTTCTGGCCTCTTCCAAACCATTTGGTGCTCCCCTCGGCGGGCTCATCGTCCATTATGTGCCATCTATATTGGTCATCGCTCTACCGCCTTCTGCCACAGTATATGCTTTCATCGCCGATGTCGAAGGATACGCAGGGCAGTTTTTTGCTCTAGCCGTCGCTGCTGGCTTGCTCGTACTCCGTATCAAGAAGCCCGATCTGCGACGACCATTCAAGGCTTGGATTCCGGCTGTGTGGTTCAGGATCGTATTATCTGTGGCACTGATTGGCGCTCCGCTGTTTCCTTCTAGTAAGGGGTCTTCGGATGTCAACTTCTTCTACGCTACTTATGCACTGGTCGGCCTTGCAATGTGCGCAGCATCCCTGCCCAGAAGACGTTTGCTGACCATCTTTATAGTCTTATCTTCGGAGTTGTCTATTGGTTCGCGTGGACCATTGCTCTACCTCGTTATAGAGGCTACAGACTAGAGGAAGAAACGGATGTCCTCGGTGACGGGACAACAGTCACGAAACTTGTCCGCAAGGAATTATAGTCAGTGCACTGTATTGATAAGCAACATGAGTACCGATTGGAAGGGTGTGAAACAATTAACTGAAATGCTTCGCTTCTCTGAACATAACATCCTGAACGCCTGAGGGATTCGGGCACGTCATCCAATGGCACAAATGCCTATTGGCCTCGGTATTGATACAAACGCGTCCTGGATGGCTTACCCCACACTCTGTCTGACCATCGCGTGTATACAACCCAGGATGGCGTGCTATCTGACAAATCAGGAAATGCCATGGCATTGACCATAAGTACGAGGCATCCTCACTTGGAGGTACGATTCCGAGAACTGTCCACCAAAAAGCAACGACAATGGCATCGGCAGCAGTTCAACAGCCCGACGGTCATTCGACCTCGTTCGAACCTTTGACGGCACAGTTGAAGGGTGCTTCTGTGCCTCAGCCGGAGAAGCATCATGTCCATACCCAGTTGAACTACTACAAAGACCCTGGGGATGGAAGCCCTCCTGCTCCAACTTATGTTGGCAAGCCAGAGACCTACGAAAGACCAGTCCAGCCACTGGATGTGACGATACATGATATTCGAGGTGAAGAGAAGAACTATACGCTTGACAAGAGTGGCTTCGAGATTTATCGTCATGCGAGTATTGAAAAGGACTTTCTCGACGATGCCCAGATCAGGGCAAATTATTATCTAGAGACTGAACAGCTGTTGAAGGACGCGTGAGTGTGACGCCTGGGTAATCTCCCCTCGATCTGACTCTAGCTGACGGACTGTGTATGACAGCACTGGGGCCTCACGTGTTTTGATCTTCGACCACACGATCCGCCGAGCGCAAAAGGATCAACGAGGCAGCCCAGCCGCATCTCCTCTCCGCGGGCCAGTGAATCGTGTTCACATCGATCAAAGCTACAGCGCAGCCAGGTCGCGCGTCCCCCACCATCTCCCCGACGAGGCCGATGCCTTGCTCAAAACACGCTACCAGATCATCAACGTCTGGCGACCTATCAAGACCATCCTCAAGGACCCTCTCGCCGTCGCGGAAGCGCACTCGGTGCCAGACTCCGATCTCATTGGCGTCGGTCTGATCTACCCTAACCGGCAGGGCGAGACCTACACGGTGCGACCCAACCCGGAGCACAAGTGGCACTATCTCTACGGACAGACGCCAGAGGAGGTTCTTCTGATCAAGTGCTTCGACTCCAAGCTGGACGGGCGCGCGAGGAGAGTGCCACACACTGCATTTGTGAATCCCGAGACTGTGAACGAGGATTCGCGCGAGTCGATTGAAGTTCGGGCATTGGTCTTCCACGAGGATCAATCTGCGGAATGAAACCAAGATTTTTGCTTCCACCTTCCTGGGTAGTTTTTTTTATTTTTTATTTTTTTTTCATGCACGCTAGACCCAGGTCCCATGTATTCTGCGAAAATCATACAAGCATATGCTTATCATGGCTTTTCTTCCTCCGGTACCATTTCTTATCTGCATGCATCTCAATCCGGTCTCTGTGGTATTATGGATCCTATACCGAGTATGTATGTCATCCGCTTGTCGCTACCTCCCTTGAGGACGGACCGAACGCCTCCCACTATTTCTGTTTTCGAAGGATATCTATCGGTGCTATATGGGCTAATTCGCGGAGGGAAAAGCCTTCAGTCTACCCCATCGGCTGATGCCAAAATCCGAATGGCAAATTGTCCACGGACGTAATATGTGGGTCCGAAGTCCGCGGCACCACTTCGATTTATTTGCCAAGGCTGAGCCACGGGGCGGAGCTAGTCACATGACTTGTCTTAACCGCACTCGGCCTTAGCAGAGGTGTCTTGGTGTGTCCAGCCACATTTCTAGCGCAACGCTCCCTTCTCCCCCCACCAGGCAACAGCAAATGTTCAATGTTCACTGCCCCGCCTGCGGAGGCGGTCTTGGGTGCTCTCAGCATTCGGTCGCCCGACCACTCGTTGTTTACCAACCCATTCCGCTATTCTTTCTCCAACTTGCTGCGTCATCCTACTCTCACGCGATTCTGCCTTGTCTGATCCTCTTACGACCGTGTTCTCTTAGCAGGGGACGTGGCGACTTATATATCATTCTTGAGCTCAAAAGGCAACCTTGTTGGCCTTTCCCCTCGTATCTGCGCATTAACTTTGTCGAAACGATCCTTCCTTCATCCCACCCTCGTGAAGCATCTATCTTCATCTTTATCTCATCGCGCAAATGTCATACGGCCCTCCGCAGGGTCAACCACCGTATGGAGGTTATCCTCCTCAGGGACAAGGATATGGATACCCTTCACAAGGACCTCCACAACCTGGCGGATATCCTCCTGCGCAGGGAGGTTATGGCGCTCCTCCACAGCAAGGAGGTTGGGGTCCTCCTCAGGGAGGCCCTTTTCCAGGACAGTATGGCGGACCTCCGCCGCCGCAGGGCGGCTATGGCCCTCCTCCTCCCGGCGGATTTCCTCCACAACAATATCAGCAATATGGCCCCCCTCCCGCGCAACCTTCACCAGGCTACGTACCCGGCGCTCAAGCACAAGGTGATGCATCGCGTGATGCAGAAGCCCTGCGTAATGCCATGAAAGGTTTCGGCACCGACGAGAGAACCCTGATCCAGATCCTTTCGAAACCGGACCCGTTACAGATGGCACTACTGAGAAATACCTACAACCAACGCTTCCACCGTGATCTGGAGAAAGATATCAAGTCGGAGACATCCAAGTATTTCCGTGATGGGCTGGTCGCGCTTGTTCAGGGCCCGCTTATGCACGATGTACACAGTGTGCATGGAGCGATCAAAGGGCTAGGGACAAAGGAGTCGGTGTTGAACGATGTTCTGTTGGGTCGTTCGAATGCAGACATGCGCGCGATAAAGCAGGCGTATCAGCAGACGTACAGGCATACCCTTGAAGCCGATGTCAAAGGGGATCTATCGCTCAAGACGGAAAAGTTGTTCGACCTGGTCATGTCGGCCACGCGAAACGAGGAATCCGCGCCTGTTATCCCTACCGAGACCGAGCGTGATTGCACGGAGTTACATCGCGCCATGGATGCGCGCGTCGGCACCGATCAACTTACCGTGTGCACAATTCTCAGCAGGCGGTCTGATGGACAAATCCGCGCTATCGCCCACCATTGGCACCAGATGTACCGCTCGTCGTTTGAAAAGGTCATCGAATCCGAGTTCTCGGGACACATGAAAGATGCGCTGCTCTTGATGGTGCGCAGGGCGTGTGATCGCGCAATGTCTGACGCCACGCAGCTGGAGGATGCGATGGCAGGGCCGGGCACGAAGGATATTTTGCTTGTTCAGCGGGTGGTTAGGGTGCACTGGGACAGGTTGCATTTGGACCAGGTCAAGCGCGCCTATGCGCACCGGTACAAGAAGGATCTGATCCAGAGAATCAAAGGTGAGATTCATTTTGACAAGTACTATGAGGGGCTGATGGTTGCTTGCTTGTCTTGATGGATTGACGATTGATGAAACATCCCTCTTCTGATCCAAGTCTTGGGCTATAATGGTTCGGGAGGCTCTTTGAGGTTCAGCGCGGTGGGCCTTGATCGGTTTCTTTACGTTGCCCCTACCACGGTTCGGGTTGTTTTTGTACAGCTGTACGTTGGGTATCTCGCGGGTACTGCTTCTGCGTTTCGGCAGACGTCAACTTGCCTGATTATGACAATATCTTTCACATCCTGTGTCCCATGTGGGCATCTTCCGTCTTGCGATATCTTTCTCTTTCTCTTATGCAAAACATTCTGTCAACGTTCTATTAGTGAGTATCGTCGTCCAGAAGCCTCGTCTGTGCGGAACCGTACAGGCGTCGCAAGTATAGGAGCGAGGACGCCGAGAAGAGCCATCGTCGGACAAGAGGTGCTGCTTTTGATTCGCGAAGGACACCACGGAACAGGGGCGCTAGAGAGAAGTTATAGTTGAGATGTGCGGCATTAGACCTATCACGACGTGGAGAGCACAGGGAAATGGGTGGTGGTCCAGGCGAGGGCAGCTTTGGGAGTACGAGGTACGTAGTATGTAAGTACGTACCCAGAGAGATTATCGCCGCACAAAGAGGCATTGCCAAGGCCGCAGTCTTCCTTCTTTCGAGTGGCCTACTCACAAGAAGAGAAACACAGCATCGTTGTCGACCTATATGAGAGACCTGCATATTCACCACCTTCCCTTCTCCATCCCCATCGCATCAAGAAGCCGTTTTAGGCGACTTGACGATGCCCAAATCAGGCTTAACGAGGTCCGCCGATCGAGATCCGCAACACTATGGTCAGGTGTGACCGAGGATCTCACTTTGTCTATGCCTTCCATTGGCTGGTAGCACTGTTGTTCTAGGAATCCCTCCCCACACAGAGAGCTCTGCCATGTGTCTGCCTTAGTGTAAGGCCGCGGGAGGAAGACGCCTATCAAGATGCCCCACGGAACCGTTGGGATCGAGTTGGTGCAGCCCGGAGATTCTTTATCCCCTCGATACCCCTCCCCGACCATACGACTCCAGGCTCTAAAGGCTGGCCCAGTAGCCGACCGCTCAGCAACGGCCCATTTTCTGTTTCTGAGCACGCTGAGCTCCATGGAGCTGGCATTCGTTAATCCGCGAGCATATTGACCGCCTGGTGCAGCAGCCCCGTCTCACCCTCCTTTCCTCTCTGTTTCCTTCCACAGGTCCCCCTTCTGGTCCCTAAATCTTGTCCATATGTGGCCATGCGCGCTCATCTCTTACAAAGCACTACCTGCGAATATGCATCTCTGAGATGCCCGCCAACAAGGCCGGTCTTCTTTTCGTGAACAAGACGCCCTTGTCAAAGTCCCTCTCCAACAGCAAAGGCGACCTTGAGAGCTCGCGTGAGATCCACAAACATGTTCAGAAATCTCGCGACTACGAAAAGGAAAAGGAAAACCGGAGGAAACTGAAGAGAGCCAGGCTGTTTTCTCTAGGATGGACTCCTGTTTCCGTCGCTCCCAGGCAAACGCCCGCCTCGGCACCTCTCTCCGTGCATCCAGAGACACCTTCCAGCAAGGGGACCCATTCTGTTGCCCTCAGACCCCACGTCATTCAGAGCCGCGAGGCAGACGCTGATTGCTGCACTCCAGCTCGGCCCCAGGACGATGTTCCGAAGCTCTCCCTTGTCATGCCGAGTTGGGGCTCATTGGATCCGTTTGGCCAATTTAGAGTGCCTATGAACGTTGAAAAGCATCGAATACTCGAGTACTTCGTTCTGAGGTTCTTCCCTGCAGTGACCCGAAGCGATATGGTTGCATTCATGGGCCATCCTCGAGCGACCTCATCCAGTCCTGCTGTGCAACTTATCCGGCGAGCGTCCACCGACGAACTGCATGTCCTTGCGCTTTTGGCCGCCGCTAGTGCTCGCATGAAGTTTGTTGATCGATACCATTTCTCCCGAGCGGATCTACCCGAGCGGTTGGCAGATGCAACCCTTCGACTCCTGAGGAGGTATCTGGCGCAAGGCCGGCCAATCACACATGAGTTGGTACAAAGTATTCTATACCTATGGGCAGTCGAGAGCTACCGGAGAAATTGGGAGGCGGTCTGGACGCACGGAAAAATGATTATGTATCTCTGCAACCAGCATCTCGGCGGTTTCCGAAACTTGGATCCCTATATGCGCCGGATGCTCTGGCTTGCTGATCGCTTCCAGGCTGCTGCCACACAGACTCCACCTTTGATCCAAGAGAGGTGGGAGACGGAAGAGCTTACGCCGCAGCAATATACTTGTGGAGTGGCAGCCTTGCGCGAGCACGGCAGCCAGCCAATGGGTTGCGGTTTTACGGAGACAGATAGCATCTTCAGCGAGCATTTTCAAAACCTCCTCGACACTGTTCTGGAGCTTTGTTGCGTCATACATTGCCATTGGGTCGGCGTCATTGAACAAGTACTCATTCCAAAACGAGACTGGGCTGTTGCTCGAAGCTATTTCATCGCGGATGAACTAATCAACTTTAAAGACGGCGACGCTGGGGATTGCCCCGAAAGCCCAGTTTCTGGGGATCAAAGTTTTCAGGACTGTGTTCGACTGGCGTTAATTGTTTGGATGGCATTCATCCCAGCATGCACTCCGTATGCTGCGAGTGCGGGACTCGTCACGCTGCGGGCAGCTGTCGATGCCAAAGCTTTGAGGAACCGGTTGGGACGGATTATTTCGAGTCTGCATGAACATCCGGCGAGTTTGAAAGAAGAGACGATGCTTTTTTGGATTGCTGGCTTGGGTGCTGTCGCAAGCGAACTGGTTGAGAATCAAGAATGGTTTGCGGTGCAGTTTCAGAGACTTGCCAAGAAGCTCGGGATCTTTGCTTGGGAAGACTTTGTGCCGATACAGGAGAGGTTTTTGCTCCTGGATTATCTGAAACCCGGGAGCCTCACAAAATTGACGTGGCTCTTACAGCGAGCTGTTCATGCCGATCTTGGAGACTGAAGAATGGTTGCGAAGTGCGATTCGCACACCGCACAAGGTGTGTGCACGTTCCACGAAGCTGCACGGCTAGTACGTCCCAGTGAACTGCAAAACTGACGGCCAAAGTTATGGGCGCCACTGAAAAGCAATCCTGAGACCGTGAACCACACGCACCAATGCTCCGACAGAAGAAGGCGGACGGCACGAGTGTGGCGCGCCGATGACTCTCATGGAGGTACTTTGGCCAAGAAGGACCGGGTCGATCGATATGGTTATGCTAACCCAGCCTCCAGGACGACGGACTTCTTCGACTAAGTACTTGTCTCCGATCGTTCTGCGATTCCCGAGAATCTTGGATATGTCGGCCAAGGGCTGGGACTCGACGGACGGATCACAAATTGCCACCGTGCGTCTGACCGAAAGGATACAACGGCAAAGGAATGGGTGTTCAAGTTGGACTTGAGTGTCTCGGCCCTAACACCGGAAAATATCGGAATCAGCAAACATCAGCAGAGAATGGGACGAAAGATAGTCGGGGGCTTCGGGTATTGTTCGGTTTCAGGGCGGAGATTCCAGAATGGCCGGGGGATGGTCCAGGGGGCGGGGGAAGACGAAGATGGGTTTGAGCAAGTGTCCTGGGTGTGTCTGAACTGTGTTGTAGAGAGAGGAATGTTGATGATAGTTTTGTGTAGTATGGATGATAGGAGATTGAGGGTTGTGACTGTTGCTGGAAAAGGAAAAACAGATCTACCGAGGCAATACCGAGGACCGATCAATACTTTGTATTTGTAGGTCAAATGAAGTCACATGCCTGGTGGGGGGGGATGGTTTTCTTTTTGCTTCTTCCCCGCAACCATCATCATTTGGCATCATCTGGACAGCGCACGCAGCTTTACTTGTACTGTACTTGTACACCCTCGTAAAAATGCGTCACAAATTTCAGCCACTCCAGCTGACCCTGGTTTCCATCCAGTCCCCTGCTTCCACTCGTCCTTTTAACTCCCCACCACCGTCTTGTGCCTGGGGGAGCTTCCCTTGGGCTAACCAGGTCTCGCTAAGCCGCTGGTGCTGGTCCCCCGTAAGCTACAGATGGACTGGGCAAGACTTGGGCCATGATGAAATCTCTTTCCCATGCTCCATCCGGCTGGTGCTGCCCACTCATTGTCCCGCGCTGTCGTCCTGCCTCGGCGGAAGGGGACAAACACACACCCAAATCTTTGCCTGCGAGGGCAACGCATTTGTCCTTCTTGCCTCTCGGCCCTTACCAGCTGCAATCTTCGATGATTTTCCGGATTCGAACGGCTTTGCTGGATTGTCATAAGACTAACCCTATTTTCCTTGCTTCCTTCCATCTGGCTCATGCAAGACCGACCTCACTCTGATCTCCTCTTTCCTCTCCTTGGAGGCTTTGGTTAGGATCGTCTCTCCTCTCTCGCTGAAGCATTGGCGTTGCGCTTGGGAGCTTCATTTTTCTTTTTTCCTTCCTTGTTGCCGAACCTGTCTGTGTTGTCATAAGTACGCTTGCAAGTGAACTTGCTCTCTTTCCAATCCTTAATTTCTCCTCAGGTGATTGCACGGGCTGAGCAGCTCCTCAACCCTTCACCGTGAATCGAGCGAGTCCGAGACCCGTACTTACCTCTCAAAAGAGCGCCGACTACGTCTTACTGCACAGCCTTGCATGAGCAGGTAGCCACGCCAATTATTCGCTGAAGATCTCTCGTCAACATGTCGGCCAAAAGCGTCAAAGGTGAAGGCGGCAAGAAACCGGCCAGTGCGGCCACAAATCTAATCGCCGGCGGTGGCGCAGGCATGATGGAAGCCCTGGTCTGCCACCCGCTCGACACGATAAAAGTGCGAATGCAGTTGTCCAGAAGAGGAAGAACCCCGGGGACGAAGAAACGAGGATTTCTGATGACCGGAAGGGATATCGTCAAACGGGAAACAGTCTTTGGTCTATATAAGGGATTAGGCGCCGTTCTGACCGGTATCGTTCCCAAGATGGCCATTCGATTCACTTCGTACGAGTGGTATAAGCAGTTACTGGCAGATCAAGACGGGAAAGTGAGCTCGCGGGCGACATTCCTAGGTATGCTCTCCAGTACACGGGCAACAAGGACTGGACATGTACTAACTCACCAAACACAGCTGGACTGGCTGCCGGCGTTACAGAAGCAGTTGCAGTGGTGACCCCAATGGAGGTTGTCAAAATTCGAATGCAGGCCCAATATCACAGTCTCTCGGACCCGCTCGATGTTCCCAAGTACCGCAGCGCCCCTCACGCCCTCATGACCGTCATCCGGGAAGAAGGCGTCGGGGCCATCTACCGCGGTGTCTCCCTCACCGCTCTACGACAAGGCACAAACCAAGCGGTCAATTTCACCGTATACACGGAACTGAAAGAGATGTTGCAAAGGTGGCAGCCAGAATACGAAAACAAGAATCTACCGGGATATCAAACAACGGTCATTGGGCTAATATCTGGCGCCATGGGTCCCTTTTCCAATGCCCCAATCGATACGATCAAGACACGATTGCAGAAGACCCCCGCAGAACCTGGTCAGACCGCCATGTCAAGGATCATGAAGATATCTAGCGACATGTTTAAGCAGGAAGGACCCAGGGCGTTCTACAAAGGTATCACGCCCAGAGTGATGCGTGTCGCGCCTGGACAGGCAGTAACATTTACCGTCTACGAATATTTGAAGGGAGCTC
The DNA here is from genome assembly GCF_000585535.1 of Cladophialophora psammophila CBS 110553. Lineage (NCBI taxonomy): Eukaryota > Fungi > Ascomycota > Eurotiomycetes > Chaetothyriales > Herpotrichiellaceae > Cladophialophora > Cladophialophora psammophila. The sequence goes on from NW_006912949.1 coordinate 89,985, forward strand.
TAGAACGGAGTAATCTCATGTTCGTGGGAGGGAAGTACGAGGAATGATTGAGAGGGCCGTGGGGTTGAAGAGGGGACCGAGATGTTGAAATGCCATGTTTTGGATATATTGCATCTTCCTGGAGCGAGGGCAAGGGGGAAAAGCAAGGCAGTGAATCATTTGACGGGCGCTCACAGGACCAATTTTCCATGTACATAGTCGATACGTGGGTGCTTTTTCCTCGTTCAAAGCGAGAATTTTTCTAGCCATCCTTTTCTTCGCCCCTCGCGGTTCAGTGTTGCTGCCGTCTCCGGCACTTCCAGTGGACTTTATAGTTCACCACGGTACCGTCTCTTTTGGAAATATGCAGGCCATTTCTGGTCTTTGAGGCTGACACGTTGTCTAAAGGTCCGAAAAGGGTATCGACCGGCCTTCAGGGGGAGGCAGCAGGCAGGAGGCAGGAAGAGAAGAAGATTGCGTAGCCCTTTGTTGATCGAATGCTTCACCAGCCCGCTGGGGTTTAGGGAAACTTGCCTCTAGACATGCCGTGCTGTGCTTTCGCATCGCAGGGATCTAGCTCATGTGGCACAGGAAGAGAGATACTCAGACGCAAGTAGCCCTTCTGAGAAGGAAGCGTTGCTCCTTATTTCAAGTCAGATGGAGTACTCTCCACAGATTGGTGCAGAATGAAGAAGGTATGCCGGCCGAGTGTCGGAGGTTTCATAGTCCGCTTCCGAAGTAATTGCACCTAATACCCAGTACACGGGGTCGCTACACGTTGCCCCTTTACTTTATACCGTGCCTGCTACTTACCCTACTACTAGTGGTCGTTCGTGCTGCTTTGGTTTTGCTTTCCTATCCTACTTACGGAGTAGCCTCTGATGGATATAACATTACTTCTTTGATTCTCAACTTTCTTGGGATATGGAGGATATCTCGTCATTTCCCTGGGAAATGTGAACTCCAGGCATGTGTTTCATTCGCCCTGGATATGTAATCTAGGGATCGAGAATTGCGAAGTGCCAGAAGGAAGAGGCAGAGGCAGAGGCAGAGACAGAGGCAGAGACAGAGGCAGAGGACGAAGTGATTGATCGCTGGCACTTCCCCGAATTCTACGCCAAAGGTAGGTGCGTACCATATTCAAAGTCTCGGTTACAGCTAACATTGAAAGAGCAGGGAAAAAGGCTTCGCTTATGTTGCACCACTCCATTTGTGGACAGTCGATTTTCTTGGATGGAACAGACTTTCTGCCTCGAGATCGGTGAATCCTATGACGAGGACGGAATACCGCAAGAGGCCTCGCAGTGAAGAGACTATCGGGGTGAGATATGACTGCGCTATCCCTGCCCAGAGCAGGTTCCGAGAGACGATTCTGATTGATCTCACTCGAACGAATTTCATAACTAACCAAGGTCACGACCTGACGACCACAGTCTCCTTCTCGACCTCCTTCTTTGATGCTCTGGATAAGAACTCTCTGATGACATTCTCCGTCAGCTTCGCCACGTTGTTCTTGTAGTCGTCCCAACCCAGAGAGCAATACCAGTTTATGCTGCCTACGGAGAAGATGGCTCCCCCGGCGTCCGTCTCATAGTAGACAATATCCGAACGGATCTCGTTCGTCTGCGTCCCCAGCGTCTTTATGATCGGGAACATGGTAATTTCCGGGACAATGCCAAACGCGTCCGGGTGGCCTGTACTTGTGGCGACTATTACTCCGTTTGTGGGGCTTCCGCAGGCGAGATCGAAGGAGTCGACTTCATCGCCGCTGGCGCCGCCGCCGAGGCCAAATTCGCCGATGAGCTCCTCCGGGGAGATATCCTTGAACATCCATTCAAAGTCCGGTGCGAAGCTCTTCTCGGTTCGCTTAAAGGGCACGCCGGGACCGGTTCCTTCGGCGCAGAAGGAAATGCCAAAAAGGCCGTGCGAAGATCGGCCCCGACTCTTCCACAAGCCTCCCTGGGTCCCGTTCAGACTCATGATCCTCTCAGGCCCTGGAAGGGTATATGTGCGCACACCTTGATCTCCACGGCGGACTTCAAGGCGCCACGGTCGGGCTGAGTCCAGAGCAGAAACCCAATAGAACCCGTTACCGCCGAGATATAAAATGTTGCCGCCCTGTCTGGCAAAGTTTTCGTACGCATTGTAGGATTCGAAGGTTGGGTATTCTGGATGAGAGCCTGTGATGACGGTATTATAGGGAGCCAATGCGGCCGCGCCGTGGAAATGGAGGTCATGATCAGTGACAATATCGTACGGAATCTTCTGCCGCTCCAGGAACCCGATCATCATGGAGTCGGCGCTGAGCTCGCGTGGTCGCTCAAACGCCCACATGACATAGCCCGGTCGCAGGTTCAATATCGGTCTCTTTGCAGAGGAGAAGACCGTGCCGGAATCATCGTTGTGAACGTCGTAGTTTGACAAGCCCACGTCGCGACGCCGCGTCAGACGGTTAAAGTCTTCGGTACGTTTGATGGCTGAATGGTCGAAACCTGGTCCCGCGTCGATCGAGCTCGAGCGATTAGGATCCGAAATCTGCTCGTTCGCGTAGGCGAGATAGGTGAAGGTCGAAAGCACGAGCGCCACCTTCGCACCGGTCGCTGCCGTCGTCTGCGGCGTAGAACGAACGATAAACGTAATCATGTCGGACGTTTTGCCGTTTGTCGAATTTACCTCTACGGCGTAGATACCGGATCGAGCGTCGTGGGGGATCTTGATCGTGAAATCGGTCTCCCACTTCGCGTCGTCCAGGTCGTCTTCGTGAAAATGGATCGCGCCGTAGCCGTACTTCGCCTTTGTCCAGTCCGACTCACCTCCATCCCAGTCATGGCCTGTGACAGCCCTTGTCGGAGCATTGATCAAGACACCGTGGAAGTTGTTGCCCGAAACATCCAGGATGGAGTCTTCCGATATGTTGCGCGAAAAGTCGTATTTGGCGATGACATCCTTGGCGGCGGCTCCTTTGAGTATAGAAATCGTAGGACTGTCAATGCGTCCGTTGAAGAAATGCGTGGCCCTTGGGAATGTAGAGGTTGGGCTGTCTGCATAGCTCGCCGCAAATAAGAGATCATCTGAAAAGGGCGACGAGGCTGCCACGACTGGAGCGGTGAACGTGGTCTGCACCGACGACACGGGAGGCGCCTTTTCCACGATATACGCCAGTGGCTGAAGAGTAATGCAGCATTCGGCTCCTTTGATCACGACATGAAGCTTGATCCACCTTCGTCGTGCTGGGCTGAACCCGGTGTGAACGGTTTCCACCGTGCTTCCTGTCCCAATCCATGCCTCAACGAGGCCGCCTTCACTGACCAGCACCGCCAGTCCGGTCTTTGTGTCGGCATTCAAGTTAGAAATGATGGCTTGTGGATGACCTGCCTTAGGCAGATGGGCCTGGAAATAGAGAGTGACTTCTACCCCTTCCAACGTAGACGGCAGATTAAGACGTTTGACAATTGCATAAGAACCCGGTCGGGCATATTGAAACCGTCCTGGAGCCACCCCTGATGGGATCTGGGAGACCTCCTCTAGCTGCTTCACCGGGGAGTGTTCTTCTTGAACACCTTGTATGACACGCACAGTGCGATAGGAATATTCCGGCTCTGTGCAAGACACCTTGATGGCGACGTCGTCGCCGGGACTGGCAATCCATGGTTCAGCATATCCGGTGATTTCTGATGGATAGTCCTTGGGCGGTGTATCAATTGTACTCATTTTGAAATGCTGCGACGCGATCGATCTCAAAGGTTCCTCTTCCCTAGAGTGGTTTGGAAGGACTGGATGATGATGTTTGTCCAAGACGGTCCTGTGTCAGGGTCTGCACGATTGAGATGTTGTTATCCGACCTGACGGACGATATAGATACGGGGGATATCAATTGGGTTAAGACGTGACAACTACTCTTGACGGGCATGCTCATTTGTACTGTTCCTGTGTTAGCAATAGCCTTTCAATGATTCACCCCATTCTTTTGGTGTGTTTCGGGTTCCTCAGCCCATAGATACGCCGAGCCACGGAGCATTCAACGAACTCCTGGTTGAATGTTGTGACGCGCTGATCAGCGGTATCTCGTGCGGAGAATGTCAGTCCCATTGGCGTCAGATTGATTGAGTATCTTCTTGTTGGCCAGTGACAGCGAAAGCTCTCGGCCACCAAGCGGCGGTGATATCCACATGCGGGGCCCTAGGATGTTCGGGATGATAGACAGTTTGCATTCGGGATGTGGACTTTGGAGAATTCCAGAACAAGTAACCAAGTTCATCGGACCATTGTCAATGATTGGCTCCAGCATCTGGTATTCGTCCTGCAGTAACATCACGACCGAACCTTCTTTATACTGACTCGTTGCCAGCTGGTATCAGTTCATGACCTCCGAAGATCCACTGTTTTGGATATGTCCGTGCTGCAGATGTCTCGCTCCAGGGGTAGTTAGTGTCGGACTGTGACAGATAAGAACAAATGTCCAGTAGTTCTCTGTTCGCTCCTGTGGATAACAAAGCGTGCGTAGTCATTAGGCGTACCTCCTCGAGGTGTTTCCCTATCAGGCAAGAGAGCCTTTAGGTAGTAGTGTTATATTGTCGCCGTTGACGCTTGATAATGCTCTAAGAAGGGAAAGGTACCCCGTTGATGATATTGGCTTATACTGCGGCGGAAAGCTGCACATTCTCGATTGAGTGACTGGATATCTGGCAATTCTTGAACTGCCTTTTCTCTACGAGGTATTTGCGAGGAGAAACGTCTAGCCAGCTACTTAACTAGACCAGCGCAATCCGGGCTGAGAAATTGCGGCCCGGGCAAGTTATTGGATCGTCCACGGCGCCCAGAGTTCAAGTGGCTGCCGCATTGCCAGATTCGTTCTCCTGGGCTGTCGATCCCCTTATTCCACTCTCCTTAGGTTTAGCTTAGATAGCTAGTTTGCTTGTACGATCATATTTGACGACTGAACTTGTTATTCTAGAATGCATAATGCCGCAATGGCTTGCGTCCTGCTGTAGATGTTATTGTGCTGGAGCTAATTCCTGGGTCCTCAAGTTCTTCCTTTTGTTATTACGGGCGTTGCAATCAGGCCTATGGGGGAGAGATTCAAGCGCCTTTTCCTTGCGCACGAAGACAGATCCGAAAAATTAAACAAGTGCATTGATTCCTTCTACCTGCAAAATATCCAGTCCTGTACCTCCCATTCGTCTGATTGACAGTGTTGCTTTGTGACCTCGAGCCATTCTGCTGCCTTGGTCTTGCATCCGTAGGGGGCGTCTACTTCCAGCCCTGTTTGATACTGAGACATCAAATCCAGCAAGTCCCTCATCCATATCTTGACGATTGAACTCGGCCAGTGAGCTTCTAGATGTCTAATGTGCCCCAACAATCAGCGTGTCCACATATTCCCAGTACTTCTTCGCGGACATGCGCCGTAATTTCTTGCCCCAGACGGTCATAAACAGGAAACTGAAATTGGAGAACAGACAGAGAAAAGCTACGGCAATGAAGCAGTTCTGTGTCCCGGTGTTCTCCAACCACGGAGTAATCCCATAGTTCATCCCGAAGCCCATCTGTGAAATGTCAGTCGTCTATCTCAGCTTTTTGGAATCCTTGATCGGTCCCAGAAAATGAATATAGGTGTTGAGAGGAGACAGAGGACTTACTGTGTTGCGAATAACGATAACCAGAACGACAGTCTCCCCAGCGATCTCCTTGAAACAGTCGACATCGTATGCAAGCGAAGTGCTCCCGCCACTCACAATCCCAAAGCTTGTCATGCCCAGGCCGATAATTAGACCCATGAAATGGATCTGGTGAGCGGCGCCCACGCCCCAGAGAATCAGTCCTGCTGTTGCGAGTGTTCCAGAAAAGGTCAGAAGCCAAAGTCTGTGCTCTGGTTCACGTATGCCCCGGTTCCGCCTGGCGATTCTGATGGCGATTTCGTCGCCAGCCCATCCGGCCCACCACCATGCCACGGTGCAGCCAATCAGCAATGACAGATATGAAATCCCGACCGCCCTGGCAGAGAAGTTGTAAGGGGCAGCATTCAGGATCAATGCCATGGTGGCGTTTTGCACATTGTACCAGCACAAGGAAGCACCATAGAGGAAGCCGGCCCAGTTGACGTTGGGAAAGTAGAAGAACATCCACAGTGGTCGAACCATCATGATGAACATCTGTTTCACTGAAGGGCGGTCTTTGTCGAGTCTGAAAAGGTGCAGCTTCTGCCAGTACGTTCGTTGTGGAAGACGGATCGACTCTGCGATAGGAGAGATGGGTTCCTGGAGAGGAGCACTTTTGGAGACAGCATCGGACTTTTCTCCCAGGGTTTCCACCCCCGAGGCCACCTCTGCAGCTCCCTCGTCAATCCCTTCGATGGTGTGGCGGAAGTACATTGTTTCTTCCATTCCGAAGTAGATTATCACCGTGCAGACGCCGAGGATAATGGTTCCGAACCATATAGCAGCCTCCCAGCCCATCGAGTAGGTGACGAACCCCGCCAGAAAGGGTGCCAGGGCATTGGAACCGAACACCAGCAGAGTATAAATGCCCATGTAATTGCCGCGTTCGTGAGCGAAAAACAGGTCGGAGACGGAGATTTCGCCCAATGACTCCACCGGAGCAACGATGAGACCCAAAAGACTGCGGTGAGCCCACCATATGCTTGTAGAAGTTGTGTATACGGTCCAGATCATCGGACCAATTGCCAACAGACTGCTCAGGATATACACTCCTCGTCGTCCATATGTGAGCGCCACTGGCTGCCAAAAGAGACATCCCCAGCCCGCAAACAGGAATTGCTGAAGTGCTGGTTAGAACGATATTTGCAACAAGATGTGGCTATCACGGGGAGGCTTACCAAGCCGGTGCCGGTATTGATGTCCGCAAGCGAGATGCCGGTTGCCTCACCTATATTCGTCAAGATGGAATACTGAACGGTTGTGGACATCCCAATGCCTAGGATGTAAATATAGGCCATGGTGATTGCCCACAGCTTCCTTTTCTTGGACCAGTTCAACGGGTCTTCTGGGTCCGAACTTGGACGTGGGTTAAGGACAATATCCTTCTTGCCAGAGTGATCAGCAGCCTCAGTGTCGACGAGGTGAATGGTCCCAGGGACCACATTGCGATTCGAGTCTGCCATGGCTGTAGGTAGGCTTCTCTTCACCTTGGCGGATGTGAAATGGAGTAGGATGGGTGGTGAGGAACAACTCGAATTGTTGTTCACTCGATCGACAGTGTTACAGTCCCCGGGAAATAGATTGCCATTTATGTGTCCGTCAAGTTACTGAATCATACCAGACTAAGGGCGTATCTCTCTTACCATACTTAGTATACTTGAGCCTGAGACCCGTTGTGTAGTGTCGGAAATCTATCCGCCGTGTTCTTGTGCTCCGAGTTGTCCATGACCCTGGTCATGTTGTCAAATGCTCCATAGCCATCGGGACAGCAATCAAGGGCAAATCACCCAATGGACCTGCGGAGGCAGTCTCATCCATCCTTCCAAGTTGGGCAATCCGATAGCCACGTTGGACCCTGTGACCCAATGACGATGCTATCAACGGTCGAGACCCTAAGACAAGCCAATGACCAGCGTGTCGATCATTACCCCCGACTTCGCAACGGGTCAGAAGTTACCTAAACAGGCATGAGAGATAGCGTATGCGAGCGCTGGCATCGTTGAAAGCGTCCCGAAATATGTGAGAGCAGAGCTAAGGCTATGTCTCCATAAGTCGTCTATAGGCTTCATCGGCAAGACTCCTATCTGGGCCGACATGCTTCCGATAACAAATAAAGAGGGACCGACTAGTCGCCTGCGCGGACAGGTATCATGTACGAAGGGTCGGGGTTGGCCTATCCTCATTATCTAAGCACATGGTAAAATTTTCAGTCGATGCTCGCCTTCGCTGGCTGAATAATAGGCTCCTCTGCTGGTGTGCTGCTAATCTTCTCCCAGGAAAAGGTTGAAGAATGGAGAGCTCTGATGACTTCAATCGCGGTTCGACCCCGGGTCTGGCTTGGCCAAGCCGGAGATCAAGCCGACAAGGCTGAGGCAGCGGGTGGCTGACGGGCCGGATTTAGCCAGCCGAATCCCCTCTTTATCAGCCTTGCGCAGCACTGCCAATAGGCAGACCACCAAGTCGAACACCTTTTCTGAACATTATACCGGAAACATTGGATCTCACTAAAGACTACGCAGTTCTGGACTCAGCTCGCCAGTTCTGTACCTATGCACTTTGCTCTGCATCCCTACAGACGGCTCTTAGCGTCGGCCCCCCCGCCTCTGATCAGTACCCCACCACCAGGCCGAGGGTCCATTGCAAACCGGTTCAGTGGGTTCAATTGACTGGCCCTGTGGAACAAATCTTCGTAGACCTTCCCATCGTATCTGCCCAAAGAGCTGTCCAGCATCCAGTCTGGCAACTTCCACACATCCACAAGGCGGACTGCGTGAGGCCTGATTTCTTTCAGAAGCCGCAACATCGTCTCCTGATCTGCTCTCACCACTTCCGCCACCTGCAGGGCCGATGACACGTAAAATTCATGCGATGCCGAGATCACTCTGGTCAGTGCGTATAGACGGAAGAGTTTCCAGAGGACCGCGAGGCTTTCTGGATCGATCTTGGACAACGTGTCAGGGCCTTTTAACTTGTCGTGGAAGCTTGTCAGCACGAGAAACTGCGAGTGGGCACTGCTGAGCCGCGAATAGTCCACCAGAAGATCGTTCTTGGGTTTTTGATCATTATCACGGCGCCGGAGGAGGTCGAAAGTCAGGTATGCTGCGCGCCAGCCGAACGCGGCAAGAATATCTTTGTCCCGATCCAAATCAAAGTGGACAGGGGTGTGCTTCTTTTCCGTGTAGGCTGCGAGATTCTTTGCCGTGATGTTTGATGGCGCATCACCTTTCAGGATGGAGAGGGCTATCTTGAGAAGCTAAAGCATAAGTGCCGTTAGCGCCTTTACCAATCGATTGAGAGCACTGTCCTGATTGGCACACACTTACATAATTGGCTGTCTGTTGCGTCAAGACGTAATTGTCACCTTCATACGTCTGTGAAGGCAGGTAGTCCATATAGACAGCTCCTATACCAGCGAAGCTAGAATATCCATGCCCTCCACACGCACGTCGACATACTTCCAACCCCTCGGCTGCAGCGCTCGTCGCAAGCGCCTTTAGACCACACGATGTAGCATGGAGCTCTGAGAAGAGGGCATTGGCCCGCTGACCACTAGATCCACAGCCATTATTTGATTGTCCGACTGCAAGCGCTGTCCGTGCACTGTGGTAAAACTCAATCATAGCCTGTCCCGTGAAGTTCAAGGCGAAGGACTCTGCAACGAGCGGAAAAAGCCGAAACTGTACCATCGAATAGTCGAGGACTTGAAGCTCAGTATTCTTGTCTTCCGAGTCCGGATCAGAACATTGACGCCGGACAGCGCAATAACGGACGGCAATCGTGGTTCCTCGAGCAAGATTCCGAGCAGACTCTGAAACGAGTGCCGCACGCAACATCGTAAGTGTACCATAAACCATCGCGGGCGATTCGGGCGCAACATAGACATTTGATTCGTACTCGACTCTTGAGAATCTAAAGGAGACTTTCGTCAACCTATGACGGCACTTACCATACGAGGTACATTCAGAGGTTTCATACTTAGCGAGCATGTTGATATGAGGAATTTTGACATGATTCAGAAACAGAAAGCCATTGTCAACGGTGCTAGTTGGTCTTTGTCAGTGCACAATGCCTTCCTCATCTTCTTTGGTGTTGCTTACTTGTAGCCCAACTTCGGTCCGATATCACCCACATATACTCCATCGAGAGGCGTATGGGTGATAAGATCCCTAATCTGGCAGAGAAATGGATGCGGCCCGTAGTCTTCGCCATTCAGTATCAATCGTGCCATAACCATTGCATGATTTGCGCAGAGCCCCATCGTTCCAACCCACCATTTGGCCGCGGTGAGATGCGGTGAATGCAATGTAAATGTGCGGTCATCGGGATTCCAGGTCGCAGTTGTCTCCAGCTTGCGAGCGTTGGACCCGTGGCCTAATTCAGTCTGCGCATAACACCCTATAATCTCCATGCTCTCGGCCTTTCTGAGAAAAAGTTCATGTTGTTCTGGGGTTCCCTGCTCCCGCAGAGTCGGCTAGATATACCATCAACCAAGCTGGCAGACACTCAAAAGTAACTTAACTCACCAGGAATCCTTTCCAATGTAACGAAAATGCTGTTGGCTCGCCGATCAATTCGATAGCCCATTTCAACTCGTCCTCGCTCCAGTTGTGCATCTGGTGAAGTTGATGCAGTCTCTTGGCTCGGGCGACTGACGTTTTGAACCTCTCAATCCGAGAATCGAAGTAGTTTCCGCCTTTGTCAAAGACTGGATCGTGTTGAAGCACATCGAGTATGCGTCGTTGCATTTCGACTCCTTGTTCTGTGTACAACAGACATGCCAGACGGTCTATGTCGATCTGTGATTTCTGCCGTTCTGCAATCAATAGGTCAGAGCCCTGTGGTTCAGAGGGCCTAAGAGACGCAACCCACGAAGGGGCAAAGCCTATGCTGTACTCCCTCGCCATGACCTAGGGACAGTTTGCAGAGGCGAGTAAGAGTACAAGCAATATCACCTGGAGGCTTTCGCGAACAGAAACATCATTTTGTAAACATCGATCTACACGTCAATGCCAAGCGCGACCGCAGAACATCTGCTCAGGTGATGGAGGTCGTTCAGCTTGTGGTGCAATCAAAGTAAAGGCGCAAAAACTCGTCACTGCTGATTAGTCGGTTCCGTCGGCTCCGTCCATTGGGGCTACCCGATGAGGACTTTTCGCAACCAGCTTCTAATCCGATGGCAATGATGGCGTGAGCCAGTACTCATTTCAAAGGACTTATCTGCTCGCCAAAGGTTTAGAATCAATGTCGACGGCAATATGCAGGTTGACAATGAATAAGTCATATCTGAGGTTGAGAAAGCATATGCTCGGAAATGAAGACACCCCTATTTTTTCAGCCTCGGGTCCTTGGCGGTGGACGCCGTACTACTATTTTTCCGATCAAAACATGGCTTGACCACTCCCTTTTCCCTTGCCTATAGCCCATTCACTTTGCCGACGCGAACGAACACTCGCTGCTTGCTCCAAGGTAAAGCCTCTAGCCTCGACAGCAGGGTTGTAGCCCAGCCCCGTCAGCTGTGCCACCTCTGCGTCCGAAAGTCTTTGGTTCCCTTGTCCATCTGCACGTCTCAACACGGTAACTACACAGGCACCCCCAAGTCCAGCGTTCTGTTGCAATGCCAACTTTCCGGCAGGAACTGATACCAATCTGTTATTTGCCCACCCTCGCAGTTGCCATGTAAGCTCAGCACACTGTGCCAAGCCCGTTGCGCCCAATGGATGCCCCTTGGAAATTAGTCCGCCGGAAGGATTCACGACTGCTTGATCACTGCCATATGTGATGGAGCCATTGCGAACGTACTCATGCGCCTTCCCCCGAGGGCTTAGGCCCAAGGCGTCAATGACCAACATTTCGTTCGTCGAAAAGCAGTCATGTAGCTCGACTACTTTCACGTCTCTGATATCGGCCTTTGCCTGATTTAGCGCCTGTGAAGCCGTGTGCGCGACTAATTCATAGCCCACCAGACTCACGGCTGAGTTTTGGTATAGCGATGGGCTGTCCGTGGTCAGAGATTGGCCTAGGATTTGGACTGCTTGGGCTTTGAGGTGGGGACGGGCATCGAGAAAAGATTGAGACACAACCACGGCAGCGGCAGCGCCATCACTAGTTGGACAACATTGTAACTTTGTCAACACCCCGTAGATTGCCGGAGATCTGAGAATTTGCTCTTCTGAATACTCGACCTTAAATTGCGCGTACGGATTGCGTTGGGAATGTTCGTGATTGACTCTTGCAATCTCAGCGAAATCTTTGGGAGAGGCGCCATATTTTTTGATATACTCGTCGGCGGCGTTTCCAAACATCTTCGCAGCAAACGGGGCATTCGGGTTTGAATTTCCCAGCTTATCCGACATCGATTTGGCCCGGTCAAGGGGATCGGTTCGATCGCTAAAGTTAGAACCCAGGCTTCCAGTAGCCATCTTCTCGAAGCCCACAGCAAGCACACAGTCTGCAGCGCCGTAACGGACGAAGTCTCGCGCCATGACCATAGCCGTCGACCCTGAGGCACAGTTGTTGTTGACGTTGTAGATAGGTATCTGGGTCATTCCAAACTGGTAAAAGACTCGCTGTCCGCATGTGCTATCCCCATAACAGTAAGACGCCACGCCCTGCTGCACGTCGTCGTACATGATGTGTGCATCTAACAAAGCCTTCACTCCGGCTTCAAAGCCCATGTCAACATAGTCATTGCTATGCTGAGGCTTGACGAACTTCGTCATCCCAACGCCGAGGATAAAAGCTGCGCGGTCGGAGGCCATTTCGAAGTCTTTGACAGGAATCACACCTTCTTGTTGAGCTAGCGGAGTTGAGATCGGTGCGCAAGATAGTAGGGGTGTAAAGATTAAAAACACATCAACGAAACCTATAATGGAAGCCCGTGTGCCTGTAGATTCAATCCCATATTATAAATTCTGCGTTTGCAATAGTTGGGGCAACCAACTGCACAATGACAGGAGGCCTCGGGGAATGGAGTTATAGACGGATCCGACTTGTCAGCTTTTGAATACTGTTGGCATATCCCTCCTCTTAAGGAGGCGGAGCCGCCCTCCAGCTCATTGGCAGAACAAAGTAGGCCCGTCGCGGACAGTCTCGTGTTGTATCCTTCCGGAATGGGAAGCAGAAGATGTCGGATGATGCTCCATTTCTTTGCTCTATTTTTCCAGGATTGTACTCAGCAGCGGAGCATTCCCCAGAGATGGGCGAATTAAAATCAAAGGGAGATTGAACTAATGCTGATTGAGTTTTACTCCGAAAGGTGCCTGAGATCCCTCTTCTAGTTCAGACGCTGCTAACGCAGCCTTATCACGTATGTCAAGACTCAGCAAAAAGTGCGGCTACTTGCACTTCCAGGCAGCTTATTTAGATTTACCACCCCCGGATCCAATCTCCACGGCGTCACTTCAATTTTCCAAAACCATCACAGGTGCAATTTCGGCCTCGATCCATTGGAGTTTTGTTTCGTCGCATATTCTCGCAATTCCCTTCGAAGAATCTTGCCGGACTTGTTGAATGTTAGCGATTTGTGTCACATAATATTCCTCATCGTGCTTGGGCATACCGGATTTTTGGGAATGGAAGACAAGAAGCCGACACCACCTGTGAGACGTTTGATCTTGGACACCTTTGATGCCACAAACTCCACAATCTCCTCTTCTGTTATCGCACCGGCATGTCGAGGTACCACATACGCACGCGGGTCTTCATCATCCGAAGCACTGATACTGCGTTAGTTCGCCCAGTAGATTTTTCCTCGTCGCATATACGTACGTCTTAACGCCAACGACGGCAGCATCCAAGATTTGGGGATGCTCAAGTAGGAGCGCTTCAAGTTCAGCGGGAGCAACTTGTGCTCCTCGGACCTTGATCAACTCCTATCGTCGGTCAGATATGTTGTCACAACTTAAGTCATGAAGGGATGTTTGTCACCTTTTTTCTGTCCACGATATACCATTTGTTATTCTCATCCCTGTAAGCGATATCGCCACTCTTCAGCCATCCGTCGGCGGTTATCGTTTCTGACGTTTCTTTAGGCTTACGCCAGTAGCCCTTCATAACGTTTGGACCGCGGACCCAGAGTTCCCCTTGGCTCCCCGGTCGCGTCTCCTCTGTCCCATCCTCAAGCACCAGCTTGGCCGCCACACCTGGTACAAGCTCTCCCACCGATATTGATGACGGGCCAGAGCTTTCAGCCTCATTCCAGCACATGGCGATACATGGGATTCTGTCTATCTGTTAGCATCTGCTTTGGCATCCTGCAATGAAATCTTTTGCACATATATCGTACTCTGACATGCCCCAAGCCTGTCGAACTCTCACTCTTCCTGACCAGATCTCCTCGAATTGCTGTGTAACTTCTGGGCCTAGAGGCGCCGCTCCAGCAACTACCTTCCTGACGCTGCTGAGATCGTAATCGCCATTACGGGCAGACGGATGTTTTGCAATAGCTAACAGTATAGGGGGTACCAGAAGGAGCTCCGTGATTTTGAAGCTGTCGATACACGATAGCATGTCACGGAGATTGTATCGTTGCATCATATAGCTCTGTATTCCCGATTTAGACGCCACAAAAACAAAGTAGACTAGACCAAGACCATGGTACATCGGAAGCACACATAGGCTTCTTCGTTGCGTGATACTCTTGTCTGATAGTTGCATTTTCATCAGCTGCATTGTGGTGCTGACGAGATTAGAGTGCGTCACCTCGACACCCTTGGGCAGACCGGTAGTCCCAGACGAGTAAATCAGTATAGCCGTTTTGGTAGCCATTTCAGCCGTCTGAGACTCATCCCATCTGAAGGCACTGCCCACCTGAGACGTCGTGATCAGTGTGCCCCAGTGTTGTGCGGTGTTATTGATAAGTTTCTCTCGCCGCTCCGACGCCGTTGCAAAATGTGAGGGCAATTCTTCAAAGAGGAATATATGTCTCTGATCAATGCCGGCTGATTTGGCTGCCTCTTGGGTTGGTCCTAGACAGTTCTCTGCTGCGAATACAAATCTTGGCTCGCTGTCTTTCAATTGGTACGCCAGTTCCCTGGCCGTGCCAGCTGGGTTCGCACTGTTGTAAATTCCACCAGCCATCATGACACCCAGCACTATTACTGGTGTCCAAAAGTTGTTCCCTGAAACCAACATCACTCGGTCTCCCTGCTGTATCCCTGCTGCTAACAAGCCCGCCGCAAATCGCTTTGACCATTCTCGTAGGCTGTGAAGGCTGAAGTAATGTGTTTCAGGACGCTTCCAATCGAGCAGGATCTTTTCAGCATCCGACAATATTCCCGTTGGCGAGCCAAAGAGGAAAGAAGGGACAGATACATGAGGCGGTGACAGCTCCCACCTCGACTTGTAGGGCATCTTTTGGAAAATGTGGTGAGATTATGGTCTAGTGACGATGGCTGAATGGGGTTGAAATGCCTGAAGCCTTTCAAGGTGGCGGGTTGTGCGTCACAACGGGAATGATATATGGTGTTACACGGCAATTCCCTGCAACGTCAAGATCGAATGTTCCAGGCGAGCAGAAGGGAGAACAAGACGACAAAGTAATGAATACTATCTTTGACAATGGAAATCCATCCGGCGTTGTGATACTGTTACAAGTGGAGGAGATTTCCTTTAGATGTTAGCGGCTCCGATTGATATTCCGCCGAAACATCCTTCAAAAGGTCAAGCAATTTGTCGGACCCGACGCAAATCAGAATGCTGATACACCCAAAGTAGCTGCTGAATAACGCAAGATTGTAAAAAGACCCGTGTGTGAAAGAAGAAAAGGATGGAGCGAGTTTCCTCGAAGCTCGACCTTCGCTATAGTTATTAGAATTCATGGTCACCGAGGAATCTTGGGGAGCGCAGTCCATACAATGAATTCCGAAAACTACATTAGCAAAATCTGGCAAAGAGGAATATTTGGTGCGTGCTAAGTTGCTGCCGTTAAATCTCTCGCACTGACGCTGCTCAGAAAACAGAGTCGTCTTCTGCACAGGTGGATCTGGAGACATTTGCAGCTCCCAGGTCAGGGCATTGGTGTATCTAGGAGCAAATGCTTGCATCGTTGGCCGAAACAAACAGAAGGCAGAAAGAGTCGCTGCGGATATCGCCAACGCTAGGCCAGGTGCAAATGTGCTGGGCATTGGAAATGTCGATGTCCGCAAGATTGAGGCTTTAGAGGCTGCTGTTTCGAAGTGTGTCTCGACGCTAGGGGGGATCGATTTTGTCATGTAAGGCTTCCAAGATTCCAGCCCCGGATAGATTATCGCAGGGAGCATGTACCTGACGCTGGCCAGTGCTGGAGCTGCCGGAAATTTTCTGGCTCCCTTCGTCCAACTATCCACAAATGCTTTCAAGTCCGTGATCGATATTGATTTGATGGGATCATGGAATACCGTCAAAACAACAGTACCCCATCTTCTGGACTCGGTGGCGAAGTATCCTGGAGCAGGTAAGTTGACGCAACCGTTCGGCGTTCGACAATCCAGACTAAGGTGATTATGAAGGCGGTCGCATAATTTTCATCAGCGCTACCCTTCAATATACGGGTGTCCCTTTAAATACGCATGGAGTCGTCGCGAAAGCAGGAGTTGATGCATTGTCAGCTCAACTAGCAATAGAACTCGGGCCTCGGGGCGTTACCTCCAACGTCATTGCGCCTGGGATGATCCAGAGCACCGAAGGAGAAAGGCGACTCTTCCGGAACTCGGGAATTGATATGGTCAGAAGAGTGCCAACCGGCAGGCTAGGTACGATCAAGGATGTCAATAACGCCACCGTCTTCCTGCTCGCTGAGACTGGGGATTATGTAAATGGCACTGTCCAGGTTGGTGAGTGTGTCTGCTTTTCTTTTGTTGCATCACTGGAGATAGAGAACAACTGACGAACGCGGAACCAGTGGACGGTGCTGCTTGGAGAATCGGGGCCCAGGTTACAACAGGGGTTGAGTACCCTGCTTCTGTCCTAGTTGAGCCCAAAATCTTGAAGCTTTGAAGCAGAGATGCGGGAAATGCATTGCAACATCACGAGCAATGACAATAACTTCCTCCAACCACTTCGTGAAACTCCAACGACTGAGTGATTGTGTGATTGTCTGCATTCGATTTGGTGCCTCGAGGCAAAAATAGGGTGATTATGTGTCTAGTATGTCGTGGCTCCAACAATCCAATAAAATGTCGCCGTACCGACGCAAGAGATCCTGGAGAGCGGGTCGTGCAATGCATTCACCAGATACTGTCTGTTGAAGTACTGAGAGACAGACAAGTAGCGGTCTTATCGATAGCATCAGATCTGAAGATGGCATTGCTGAAGGGTTTAGATCCATAGAGACAATCGACGGGATCTCCGGCGATAGAGTGCTACAAATTGCATGTTCAATAGCCTTCACCAAGGCTAGGACTGTCACGCCGGTATTTGCATGGTGCGAAATCAAGGACAGACTGATTTCCGAGACCTCTGAGAGTCGGAAGTCTCCATCTGTAGATGCTTCGTTCATCCGCTTAGCGACAGACATGCAACGGGATATGGCTTTTTTCCGGTAGTTGATAGCAGTTTTCAACATTTGCGCTTTGCTTGAAGAGTGGATAATCTTGCTCGCATCCATTATCACCTCGACGACGCAGAGTACGCCCAGATTCCAAAATAGAACCAGAAAGCCTAGTTGACAGAAAAAACACATTAGAATAACCTCGATGTTGTTTTGGGAATAGGGGCTTAGACAAACCGGCAAATTGCTTCGATTGTGTAGACAGCTGCAAGAAGACATCCAAGCATTGATCCATCCAATCGTCATGACCAGCATGGAAGGTGTCGACAGCTTTTGTCAACAAGTTGATACTGGCAACGATTTCACCTTCATCGAGGCTTTGTGAATCTTTCTGAATAAAATGTTTTAGGCGACTTATTTGTCGGAACAAGCTGAAAAAAGAGCGACTGGCTCTTTGCGATGTCTCCGCTATGGTGTCTTCCAACGCAGGCGGCAGAAAAGTCGCACACATCCTGGGGACGGTATCTGATGCCCTTTGTAAGCTTGGCAGACACAAGAAATGGTAATTGACAAACCTGCTATCGAGGTTGGCAAGTCTTCCATCGTACAGGGGCGATCGCAGAGGAGAGACGCCATCGTATCGCGAACGTACCCAAACCATCGAAAAATCCGGTGCGATGAATCCAGGAGAGTTCTATAAACCGATTTGGAGTCGAGATGTGAGTAAAATTCTCCCAAAAGATTAGAAAGCCTTCGCGATTGAAGTAGGGCACGGTCCAGGAAGTAAACAGGACTATTTGAGAACTCGGCTTTCAAGCGTGCCTCTTCAGGTTGTGCCGTCATATGGAATAGGTAGACCGCGTATAAATGGACAAACGACCCGTGGTTGAGTGACTTCATGAGATTAGAATGTGCGTTGAACCACGCTGCTGTAAACATTTGTGTGGCCTTTGCCTTAGGTGCGGCGTCCGAGACACCGTTTACGGTTTCGACGGTTGGGACATTTGCGCGACTGAATTCAAGGTCATCCGGTGATCCGAATTGCAACGCAAAAGCTTGCAAAACGGACTTGAAGGTTGCTTCATCTAGCTTGCGCTTTTCCTGATCAAGCCTGTTCCCATACAAGGCTCCAAAATTGTCCAAGAAACGAGCAACCCCAATCAGTGTTATTCGTCTGAACGATTCGACGAGTTTCCCTGAGCACTGTGCTATGCCCTGTCTCTCGACTGTCTGTTCGTATGGATTTCTTCCTGATACAATGCCACCTGCCAAATTCCGGCAGATTTCGTGGTTGAGATCCATGATCTGATTTTCATGGCTCTCCGATTCGATGATATACCCGTGCGTTCCAGCAAATTGGTTGCAGGTATATGATAGATATCTGCTTGCCAACCCGATCATCATCGTATCATAGACCTGATAAAGGTTCTTCGTCATTTGTTCAGCTACGGCAGTGGAGTTTAGCAGGCTAATTGGGCTTCCATGCCAGAACCCCGACAACGCGCCGTCACCGAACTGGAAATTCTGGCGGTTCTCGTCTGATTGCTTTGTCGTAAACTCCGTCGGACTCAAAACTGATGTTGCCGCTGGAGCGATAGCATCAGTAACATTGCACCCTTCAACAGCTTCATTGGCAGGAGTTCTCTCGGACAGGTCCATCCAATCTTGGGAGTCGCTGTTCATGAAGGTGTCGAAATCAAGAAAATTATTCGGTCCCAGACCAGTCCAAATCATGTCGTCGAGACATGTTTCTTGCTCCATAGGAGGCTGAAGGGTCGTCCATAGTGTCTCCGAGTTCATCGGCGTAATGGCGGTGGTTAGTTCAGGGTCATTTCGGGCCGATGGCCGAGTAACTGAAGCCGTGGAACCGGGTAAAGACATCATCTTCCCTCTTTTTTGAGCTTGACGAGCTGCAACAAATTTGAAGGTGCATATATGGCCTAAATGAGCGCAGTTCTGACAGGGCGCCCCGCTACCTGGTCGGACATCAGGATCAAATGCGCATCGTTTCTTGGAGTGACGGCAAGGGTCGCAAGAAGCGTTTTGGCGGCGTCCGCTGGAGGGTGCCATGGCGAAGTCTCTCGAGGGAGGTTAGAAAAACGTTCCATGATGAGGCAAAGGGATTTATCGTGCTGCTGACAAGAAATTTGGCCAACAATCGCAGACTTGGCCAACGGGGGAGTAAACTGGAGTTGATACGCGGAGACTGGTCTCATGAGGAGGGGA
The DNA here is from genome assembly GCF_000585535.1 of Cladophialophora psammophila CBS 110553. NCBI lineage: Eukaryota > Fungi > Ascomycota > Eurotiomycetes > Chaetothyriales > Herpotrichiellaceae > Cladophialophora > Cladophialophora psammophila. Next base: position 109,314 of record NW_006912949.1, read on the forward strand.
GAATCTGGGGGGAGGGGAAAGGAAGGGCAGCCAGGGGTCGAAAGAAAGAGCACATGATCGCCAAGCGCCAAGAGTCGGCTCCGACATCTGACACTTGTCCAAAAAAGGTAACGAGCAGGCCCGTTGCATGAAAGAGTCTCCACCCTCGAATTTCTCAGCGGTCCGACGTCTCGTCCAGAGGAACCGAAATTCGAGGCTATGTCATGTCATATCCCTGGGGTGTATCAAGAATCAATACAATACCCAGTAATGAAGCCAGGTAAGAAGGGAAACATACAAAACCCTTGAAATTTGTTCGCATCCTCCCTCGCCGCCTTGTGGGTTTATACGTCGTACTCTGGACCATAACTCTCAACATGCCGGCCGTGAGTTACAACCAGAAGGTAGTTATCATTACCGATGCAACTACTCCTTTTGCCCAAGAATGTGCTGCCATGTTCGCAGCCCGTGGCGCGAATCTAGTCCTCAATTTTCCTCCGTCATCGCTCTCGGCGCGTCCAACTTCTCCCCTCCAGAGTCCAAGATACCGTGATGACCGTTCAGTGATCGAAACGCACCAAGAGCTCAAAGAGGCTCAACAAATCATTGCAGCGGCCGTAGGAAAGTACGGCACTGTCCATATTTTGATCAATAACGCCTCTTTTCGAAGTCCTGGTCCTACATACGACCTTCAGAGCTGCACAGCCTGGGATACTATGCGAAGGGTTGTCATAGATGGAGCATTCAAGGCAGGTGTGGCTGGCTCCATGCTTCCCAAATGTGTTTCTGACTTTTTCAGTGTGCGAAGGCAGTCTGGCCACATTTTCGCAAAAATGGCTATGGAAGAATATCTTTCATAGACTCTGAACCTACAGGGTGTGGAGTGGCTGAGCTTGGTACTACATCCTTTCTCAACAGCTCTCGAGGCATTGTTTGACACTAATCAGCTGGCAGATTTGCCTTGTTTGGATTTGCCGAAACATTGGCGCGAGAAGGAGTGAAATACAACATCCGGGTGAATGTTATTGCTCCACAATGTAAGAAGTACCTCGCCTGCATTGCCCATTTTTGTTCCGTTTACTGATATATTTCCCTTTTAGCCCTTTGCTACGTCACAGGTCAACATCTGAGCTCTTCTTTGAACCCCGCTGTGCAGGGGGTTACGTCCCTTGCAGGAGCTCTCAGCCATGAATCGAACAAGGACGAAGCTGGTTCGCTCTTTGCGGTTGGAGATGACCATATCACCAAGTTCCAATGGGAGAGGTCAAAAGGTGTCTTCTTGAATCCGGATATCAACTTTACTTCAGCAGCATTGGCCATGAAATGGGGCGAGATCTATGACTTTTCGGAGAAAACTTACTCAAATTCGGCAATGGATTTTGGCAGTCTACTGCCAAAAATGCAGGAACTACCAGGCAATGCTAAGCTTCCTGTTTCCGACTTTTCAGGGCGGGTGGTATTGGTTACCGGTGGTGGATCTGGGTGAGTTCTATCTTCCACCCCGAGGAGATATTGAGAGATTAACCCGTGAGATTAGGCTTGGTAGGGCGTATTCTATTGCCTTTGCAAAATTGGGAGCCTTAGTGGTTGTTAACGATGTAGCCGATCCTCAAGCCGTGGTGGATGAGATCAGCCGTGACGGTGGCATTGCCGCTCCTGTCCTCTCCTCAGTGGAGGAGGGAGACTACATCGTCCAGAAAGCTCTCGAACTCTACGGCCATATTGACATACTTGTTAACAACGCAGGTTTCGTTCGCGACAAGTCATTTGCGAACATGGATGAGAATATTTGGAACTCGATAATAGACGTACACCTTAACGGTACATATCAAATGACCAAAGCTGCATGGCCACACTTTGTACGTCAAAGACATGGATGCATCATCAACACAACGAGCACGAGTGGAATCTACGGCAATTTTGGTCAAGCCAACTATTCTGCCGCAGTGAGTAATGTTCACATCTGACTTTCCAATGATTGGTATTGACGAAGGGCAGAAATTGGGTATCCTGGGCGTATCAGAAGCTACTGCCCGCGAGGGACGGAAGTATAATATTCGTGTCAATACAATTGCTCCCGTCGCCAGCACTAGATCGTTGGCCATGGCACTAACTGATACGGACAAGAACAACCTGGCCGTCTTCTTGCCAGAATATGTCGCTCCAGTTGTAGTTCTCTTGAGCTCAGATACGCTCAACGGGAAGATCAATGATACCGCTGGTGGTTTATTTGAAGTTGGTTGCGGATGGCACGCAAACACCCGTCTCCGTCCTGTTTCCGAGCTCAAGTTTTCTTCCACAGCGGAGTTATCCCCAGACGCTCTATCAGAGCCTTGGCTGGAGAATACAGAGCCGCAGAAAGCAAACAGAAGCACCATATCTCCCATCAACACAAACAAAGACGTTCTTGAGGTCATTGCTGCGCTCAAGCGGGTCGACGTCGAACACAGCGAATACAAGTTTACAGAGCGAGACGTGGCACTCTACAGTATGTACCACCCGAAATTTTGCACGATCATTGACTGACCGCCGACACAGATCTCTCAGTTGGAGCTAAAAGGTTGGAACTTTCTTTTCTATGGGAGGAATCGGCATCCTTTCAGGCGATACCAACCTTCGGAGTTATACCATTCTTCAGCATGGAGACGATATACTACCATGGCCAAATCCTGCCTCGGTTCATGCCCACTCAGTCGCTATTGGGCGAAGTCTATCTGGAAATACTTCAAGACACCATACCACGTTCAGGGCACCTCCAGACGCGCAGAAGGCTTGTAGAGGTTCTAGATAAGAACAGCGCAGCGGTTGCTATCACGGGTTATACGACGGTAGATGCCGCTACCGGGATACCTCTTTTCTACAACGAACTTTCATTCTTCATGCGCGGGGCGGGCGGCTTCGGCGGCGTGCGTGACCGGCCGTATCAGACGCCGTCTTCGCGCACTTACATCATGCCAAACCGACAGCCAGATGCGGTCGATGAATTCCGCACTTCCGAAGAGCAGGCTGCATTGTACAGGCTGACGGGCGACCGCATGGCAATGCACATTGACCCCGAATTCAGCAAAAAGGGAGGCTTTCCTCTCCCTATCCTTCACGGAATGTGCTTCATGGGCATTGCCGGCAAACACCTCTTTCAAAGATACGGATCTTATCGCAGTATCAAGGTCAAATTGGTTGGCACTGTTGTCCCAGGCCAGACACTGCGGACCGAAATGTGGGAGTCTGAAAATGAGAAAGAGCTGGTGGTCTTTCAGATGAAGGTGGTTGAGACTGGGAAACTTTGCATTGCAGGGGGAGGTATTTGGTTACGCAATCCCTTGGGTCACTCGAAGATGTCCAGGTTGTAAGACAACACTAGCACAGAAATTCGCGAGAATGGATGACCAATTACAGATTTCCATTTCATATATGGACGGTTCCACAGGCGTACTCATCTCAATACACCAAAATGCATAGCAAGGGAGCCTCTTCAATTATACTGGAAAATGCTGATCAGGAGTCATGAATCACTTTTTCTACCCAAATTCGGTATTCTTCTCAACGAAGTCCAGGGAAAAGCGAGACCAGTCGAAGAGACAAAATCTAACAGAATAAGAGAAGGAGTCCAGGCGTTGAATTTTGACCAGCACGCTCTCAAGCACTTGCTTTCTCACCTGAGGTGGAGTCGAACCTATGTATGCTTTCGGCTGGGAATTATCGGCTCCGTCATGCTATTGTAGAAGTCGAGCTTGAAATCATCAGATTGGAGTGAATTGAGAAACTGAGAACCGCCAGCGGCGTTTAGGAAGTCGATAAATATGTCTGGCAGCCGATGGCACCGACACGGAGCCGATACCAACATCACCTTAGATCGAAGGGGGGAAAGCTTGATTTCCCCGTGGGAAATGCAAAGCTTCAGAGCAGGCTCCGCAAATTCGAACCAGCGAGGTTGCCACCCCATGGGACAGGAATGTGTCTCGTGTTTCTATATAGACCCTCTACTTGGGATGTAAGTAGGATCTTCCTGCGTCATATTCTTAACGCTCTAATACCCTTGATCAGAATTTGCACTGATATAACGTGAAACTGTGAATCTCTCAACTCCTCCGATAACCAAAAGGCACCATATCCTGCCTTGATCGTCTTTCTCAGGCCAGAATGTCTGAACAACCCGCAGGAGTCGTCTTTGACCCGGAGACCAAAGTGGAGGCGTCACATTATAGCATTGAGCACCATGAGGAGGCTCTCAGCAGTAATAAAGAGTCCCAGATCTTCGAAGAAGAGATCGAGCCCAGCGTGGGTCATCGGCTGGAGAAGCGAATCAAGTTAGTAATGTCCAATCATCATCTAAACGCAACCTCATTGCAAGATCGCAAAAACTAAAAGATCTCACGTCCCAGACGTAAATTGGATCTGCGCCTCCTCCCAATTTTGAGTGCAATCTACACGATGGCGCTGGTCGACAGGACAAATTTGGGAGGTGCTAGAATTGCAGGTATGGACGAGGCCACGGGCCTAGATGTTGGAAATCGCGCATCGGTCACAAGTACAACCTGCCAGTTCCGCATGCCGACTTACCGTTTCTGACAATGATCCCCCAGTTCTCGTGTTTTACATCGGATACATCGTCTTCGAGATCCCGAGTAATATGGTGTTGAAGAAGGTCGGTCCGGCAATCTGGATCTCTGCTCTTGCGGCTGCATGGGGATTGGTTACCCTAGGCATTGGCTTCAGTAAGAATTATCAGACGGTAGCAGTGTGCCGCGTCCTTCTTGGGATCTTCGAGGCTGTAAGGCATTTCTCATACTTGCGTAGCGTCCGAGTGAGCTTTACCTTTTTGTTGGAGCTGACTTCTGAGCACAGGGGATGTTCCCAGGGTGTCTTTATCTAATGGCATCTTGGTATCAGAAATTCGAATTACAAAAGAGGTCAGTAACAGTTTCATCTCATGAATTTGAAACGCTGTAGATATGATGCTAAGGTGCAGAAACATAGAGTTGCCATCTTCTTCATGACCGGGTCCTTTCTGTCATCTTTTGCCAATATATTGTGTCTGGGGTTGACGAGAATTGCCAATAACCCAGAGAAAGATGGCTGGAAGTACATCTTCATTGTACAGGGCGCCATGACCATCGCTATAGCCGCCATAGGATGGTTCGCCATCGTGGACTTCCCCGACAGCGAAATTCGCAAGGTCAAGTTCCTCTCAGCTGACGAGGCGGAGATGATCAAGCTGCGTCTGATCCGAGAGCGTGGCTCTTCTGAGGGAGAACGAGTGAGCTGGGATACCATCAGAGCCGTAAGCCTTGACTGGCGGGTATGGTCTCTGTCAGTTGCATCTCCTCCCAAACTGTTCCGCGCCGAATCCTGACAATGCTCACAATAGATCTTTCGTCTACATGGCAGGCGCTGCGGGAGTGTATGGGCTTTTGTTGTTTCTACCAATTGTTCTTCGACGGGGGCTTGGATACTCTCAAACCGCGTCCTACCTCCTCGCTGCACCTCCAGCCGCCGCAGCAGTGATATTCACCTTTGTCGTGAGCGTTCTCTCTGACAAGTATCACGTTCGGGGTCCGTTTGTTCTCTTGGAAGGCTCGCTGGCAATCATAGGTCTATGCATGATTGGATTTTTGGACAGTCCCACGCCGAGATACATAGGATCCTTCTTCGGGTCGTGCGGATCAAACGCCTTGATTGTCACGGCAGCATCCTGGCAACAGAACAACATCAGAGGCGACGCGAAACGATCGGTCCTGGCAGCCTTTCAGGTCATGTCTGCGGGCGTCGGCGGGATCTATTCGGCACTGGTATTCAGGCAACAGGTGTGCACAGAGAACATTTCTGGAATGAGTTGATTACTGACATTTCACCTCAGGATTCACCAAACTTCGTTCCCGGGCTTGTGGCATGTTGTGCTCTTGTTGCATGGTCGATGGTGCTCACCGTGGTCACTATTCCGTTCCTTGTCCACGCAAATCGACAGGCTGATCGAGGTAAGAGGGTTATTGAAGGGAGCAGGGTGTTCCGATATGTGTGGTGAAGAAAGGATTAAGCAATACACAAGGTGTAGGGTCTCAGGGGCGAGCAAGGAGTCATTAGATGATATGAAGCAAGAAAGATTCACAAACGCTCCCGGGAACAACTTCGGAGGAGTGGTCACCTGCCTGCAGCTCCTGGTGAAGTCAACATACCGGTGACTTTGATAATATTATTCCTGAACGTGTCATGCCAAGCCATCGGGTTCAACGCGTGATTGAGGGATTAGGAAGTCCATGTTTGAGTATGACATGGGGTCCTAGAGGGTCGCGGGTGGACCAATCTACGGACCATAACTTGGTTGATTTAGAAGAGAGGTTCTAAGGACGAGGCTTAATAAATACTACCTAGCCCAATAGCCTATGCCGTGGTGCCAAGGGACATTTGGAGTTGCCTAACCGGGCTAGTCCAACAGTGGGGGTTGGTTCGGCGCCGGACCACTGTCGACACACGGCTTGCACACGGTTTGCTGTGATTTACGCGGCTCGCCAGGGAGATAGCCAAGAGAAACTTGGACTTGATGTTGATTGTAGCATTCTTTTGGCTCCTCTTGTAACGACTTTTCGACCATTACTTCCTATGATCCCACAAATATTCGTGTGCCGCGAGGCTCCGGTGTAGAGGGGCATGTGTAAATTCCGACTCCTTAGGCTGTTACACGGTGAGTGTTTGGTCGCCAACCGGTGAGGCGGTGTGATGGGGAGCCAGGGGCTAGCTTCTCTGAGCTTTGCAGCGTAGCGAATAGCCTCGAGCACAGCCCTGCACTATTGAAGCCAGCCATAGGCTTCGAAATCTGCTCAGCCTCATCGCGCTTCTCGATCGCATTTTATAAACACTTTAGATGTTACTGGCCCAGAAAGCTGTCTAATGCAGTAAGGTAAATATCTGCGCTCTTTTGCAAGTATTTCTGCTCCTGAAGGTTTTTTACGACCGCACGGTTGTAGAGGCTATGGACAGGCCGATGCGATTGACTCCCTCTCAGCAGATAGATGCAGAATCTGCTGAGCCGTTGGTCGATTTTGGCTTGATTTTCTCAGCCATGAGCAACGATGTCTTTGAAATTCCAGCTTCAACGGATATATCAATCGAAGAATCACAGGGTGATGGTCCAGAAACCGCCGCGTCTCCCGTGGAGGCACAACCGAAACTCCAAGGCCAGCGGCATAGAAGGTGAGTAGCCCCATACGTCGCAGCCAACATTTGCAAACGTCCTGAAGGACGTTTGCCGACTTCGTTGATATCCTGCTTAATCCCCTCGGCCGGACGGTTATCTTAACGTACACTTACTTGCGGGCACACAGTCCGCTGTCCAAGAGCGGAAGCTCGCAGTTGAAGCATACGTTCTTGAGGTCTGAGCCAGCGTACCAGCACCCCAGTGCGCAACAGGAAGCGGACGTCGACCAGAGTTCCTTCACGGGATGGCAAATGTGAGCTTTGCTTAGCTGCATCCTGGTCGGCGTCTGCTCGCAACGACACAAGGGTGTTATCTATGAAGGGAGCTGCATTACCACCAAACGCTGGACGACATTGACGTCCCTTATTCTCAATTTCATTGCAACTCTAGCCATAGGCTCTAGTAACTATGTAATGCAGTGTCTGAGCTCTCCTTCTGAAAGAGAGCTTAGACACGCTCACAAAAAGAGGCAGGTCACTGCAACTAGGCGTTTCTTCCCCGTCAAATATTGTCTTTCTAGCTCCTCGAAAGACAGTTCTCTGGTGGCTGATGGGCCTCAGCTCTATACCCGTCCACCTCCTCCTCAACTCGGCCTTCTTCGCTTCGCTTCAATCGAACGACTACGGAATAGTCGTGGTGGCATCTGACTTCATTGAAAGCTCGCATTGGTCTCCTTGTACGGAAAACAACAGCAAATACCAGACGGATACATGGACCTCGCTAACGTGTCCTATTTTCACAGAAGCTACGAGTGGCGACGACTATGAGAACCTTGATAATCACGACTGTATTTTGCGATATTCGAATCCCTTGCTCAGTAAATATTCCAACGTGGTCCTCGTATCGAACCTGAGATCTTCGGATCGCAGTAACATGTCGACCTCCAGGTAAGGTTCATTTCTTATCCTAGAAACTTGTACTAATTTATGCAGTTTCGCCGGCTTGGACAATTTCAATTTTACCGTCGAGAATTCATGGAATAATATTGACTCCGGCTACATCCACCTTGGTTCTCGACTTGAGCCGGAGCTACTAAATTTGTCAGCTCTGTTTGGAGTTTTCGACTCACTCGATTATCGAGCATGGCGTTTAGGCGGCGGTCAGACAATAGAATGGTGGGATCAAACCACATATGAACCGTCGTCCTGGATGTGTCAGTGGGACTATTCTTTGCCATGCACTAGCAACGCAGCGCTGCGGAATGAATCAGATTGGAGGGTCACTCTAGATAACATCCCCATCGACCATTGTTTGAGCAAAAGAACGGCAGACAAAGTCTGCTGGCTGCAATATAGCGGTCTTATCTTTAGCATCATTGTGGGATGCGACATCGTCAAGGTTCTTGTGATCATACAGGCTCTGCGTTCGATTAAAGAGACCCCTCTCGTGACGATTGGAGATGCCATCGCTGTTTTCCTCAATATCCCTGAGCCTTACACCATCGGAAAGTGTCTTACAGACCAGGAAAGGGCACTACTCGAATCAGATTTCTTCTGGTTTTCGCCGCATGACTTTGAAAGAATCGTCGGTGATGGTACAGTTGCTACTATCTGGTCGCAACATTTTGGTCCTTGGCCGACAGCGTGGGTGGTGCCAAAAAAGCGATGGTTCAGTGCTCTCTCGAAACCAAGGTGGGTTTCTTTCCTATTCTTGTAAGTTAACCACTGGAAATGACACTTTACAGTACTGATATACGGGGCAGCCTCCTGCTGATATTTGTTGGTGCTGGATTGACGCTTGCTGGAGGTCTTGTAGACCTCGATGACCTCGCGATAGGAAGTGTATGGACTACTGGGCTTATGTCGGTAAATCCAAATGCAATTTTCCAAAGCACAACATCCAGCGACTACGGCACGGATACCGGCTTCATATACCAAGTTCTCCTGGTCAACACACCGCAATTGCTACTGAGCTTTTTATATTTTATGTACAACGGCATTTTCACAACCATGCACGCTACGCAGGAGTTCGCGGGATTCGCAACCCAGCGCAAAACTCTACGAGTCAGCTCGCCCGAGCCTGGTCAACGATCAACCTACTGGCTTAACCTGCCATGGTCTTACAGCATTCCCTTGCTCATCCTGTCGAGCATCCTCCACTGGCTGCTAGCGCGCAGTCTATATCTTGTCAATATCAATGTTATCGAGCCTAACGGGAATTGGCAGCAATGGCGCGATATTACTGCGATTGGCTTCAACAATCTGATGCTGCTGCTCGTCATGGTTCTTCTGCTATGCATGCTGTTGTTTCAAATCGCCTGCGGATTTCGAAAGCTTAACGATCCGATTCCATTGGTTGGAACGGCCAGCGTTGCTACATTGCTATGTGCTATCATCCCAATGATCCGAATACCGAGGCTGTCAAGCCGCTACTATGGGGTGTCACGCAGAGACCTTTTGATGGGAAACCAGGACACTGCGCGCTGTCGAGCGGTCTGGTGGAGACTCCGGTCGCAGCAGAGATTTACAAATAACTCTTCGCGCGAAAAGATAGACAAGCAACAGGCTTGCCTGGTGGCCCTGACGAATGGCGAGGCATGGGCATTTGCTCAACCTGCTCGCACGGTCCTGGGCCTGGGGTGATCGTCCCAATCCGAAGTGAAATAGAGCAGTTTTCAGTCATCTTGGCTTACGTCTCTTGAAATGCCAAATCGTTTATTGCCCGTTCCGCCAGCGTGGTCGTTTTCGAAGAGATGTATTGGCTTTTGCACGTGCTAGCCATTATCGATGCACCTCGACGAGCTCGTTTGATGCCTACGACGCCGCCGCCTGAGACTGCCAAAAGAGAGATACATCAGGCAACCGTCACCATCAATTTTACGCTGATTGAAGTGGAGATGATTGACTCGTGGCGGATGTTGCTCCAGAAATTTGAATGAACCTGCTGTCTCTGAAAACCATTGTTTGACAAAGTCCGAGATGATCTTTCTGACGCCGCCGGGCTAAGTCACGTATAGCACACGGAGAAAGGTGGGAATTAACACGCAAAGTGTAATAGAACTAGCTAAATCTATATAGCCTAGGAGGCTACTTTTATAGCTAATTTTGACAATGCTACAGGTAACTTTTACCGATAACGAAAGCTGTATGTGTCTAAAAATAGAACCCTATTCTTTGTCTACACCTATCTATGGCCGTACAGTGTGGCATGGGAACCTCTTCGTAGTCTTTCAGGACATTTCGATACATTAGGGGCTGCGTCAAGGTTCAAAGCATACCGTACCACTTATTTTGCCAAATGGTTCGGCGCCTAAGCCACGAATTCTTGAGAGCGATGAACCTATATCTCCGCCTGGGCGATAAGGTTAGACTTGGCCACAGAGCTACAGCCCAAATTTAGTCATTCCGTTCCCCAACGCTCTTAGTGGCAGTTACTCCCGCTTGTCTGCAACTTGACCTGCCTCGACTTCCTCGGCGTGGCTTACCACAACAACCTTTTCATCAATTCCGAACTTCCCCTGCAAGACATCGTTCGCCGCGTCTTCTCGCAGATGGCTTTGGTACTTGGGGAATTTACGCACTGACACACGGTTCAGGAACATCTCGTCAAGTTCCTCCAAGCTGCGGCCCTTCATCTCTGGCATGAAGACGAAGAAGAAGATTACACAGGCAAAATTTGAACCCGCCCAGACGTAGCCATATTTAGCGCCCTGTATGCAGTGTTAGTTTGGGTGTGAGGCTCCCTAGGAATGGGACCTTCAAACTTACCAGGCCCAATTCAGCAGGGTTGATGAAGTACGGTGAACAAAAGCTCACCAGCCATGCTAGAAGATATCCAATAGCGGTGGCGCTTCCGACTGTCCAAGCTCTCAGCCTCGTGCTGACCACTTCGGTTGCTACAGGGTAGCTGGCACCGCCGACACAGCCATTGTAGAAGAACTTGAAGAGTGCAATGAATGCCGTAAGCGTATTCGCCTGGATTCGCGCAGAGACACCGGCGCTTGCTGTAATAGCGGGTATAAGTTGGCACAAGCCACATGCACAGGCACCGAGGATCAAGATTGACCGTCGACCGAATATGTGGCGCATTGCGTACATGCCGACATTAACGCCAATGAACCCAATGCAAGACGTCATGATTGTGTACTCGAAAGGCTTGGTGACGCCGCCTTGCTGAAGGAAGTACGTCTGGTATGCGATTAGGAACCAAATGCCTGAAGCGGACTGGCAGGAAATCATTCCGTAGCAAAGGAGCGTACGACGAAGGTCGGTTCCTGAAACACGTGAGGTGTTGGTGAGCTGCATGGAATGAGCGAAAGCGATCATACCTCTGAACATATCAACCCAACCGACACTCTTCGCCGTCTTCTTTTCCTCTTCCATACCTCTCACCATCTCCGCCCACTCAAATTCCAGCTCCTCGGCTGTCAAGGCCGTGCCACGAAGTGTAACCAGGGATCTCTTCGCTTCGGCCTCTCTGCCCTGATGAAGCAGGAAACGAGGGCTTTCGGGGACGAAGAACAGACCAATCGCAAGAATCGTCGGGACAATGTACAAACAACCAAGAGGAATTTGATAGCATGACTTATCCAGTCGCCTTTTGGTGAAGTTGTTAACGGTGCCGCCGAGGATGCTGCCGATGTTCACCCAGTAAGCAAAGAGTGCCACGAGGACGCCACGGAGATGAGCTGGTGCTGCCTCGGAAGTATACACGTTCGAAAAGGTCACGAGGAACCCATTGGCAATACCAAGCAGGAGGCGACCGACATATATAGCACCTTTCGAAGTTGTCGCGATTTGAATGGCCACAGCAGCAGCATTCAAAACACAAGCAAGCCAGATGGCATTTTTCCGGCCGAAGTAAGCAGCAAAGACTCCAGCGAGTAGAGAGGAGATGAAAGACCCTAGTGTGAGCAGAGAGCTGATGAGCTGTTGGAAAGTAGGATCAATGCTGTATCCAATGGGACTCTTAGGGTTTTCGAATCCGAAGACCTTGAGGAAGCCTGGCATCGCTTGGAGGCCACCGACCTATTGCTCGCGAAGCACGTTAGCGATCTGAACCGGTCGAGGACGGGAGTGCGCTGCTCATCGAAATGATTGAAAGGAGACTTCAGGAGGACGTACCGCGGCCGTATCAAATCCATACTGAGTGTTTGCGATGCTCACTATGCAACAGATTAGAAGGCATTTCCGATTGGCCCATAGGCTCGACTCTTTTGTTTGATCGAACATGTCTTCGCTCTTTATAGACCAGGGAAATATAGGCAAAACAATTGGGAAAGGGAATGAAACAGTAACCCAAGCATGGCTTGAAAAAAAAAAGAGAGAGACCTGTGGCCCTTTATGCTCTCTCTGGATCCCACACTGCCACAGCAATCGGTGAACGTTAAACAGCATTGACTTGAAGACCAGCGCATAGGTTAAGTCCCACATTTTGAAGGCTGATTATGGGGCCCCGGCATCTGCTTAGGGGATGTGCTTTTTGACTTGGCGAAATGTGCGAATTATGACTGGCCGAATAGCTCAGACGGCGCGAAGTGTGAAAAAGGTGTGCTTTCCCAGCCAGGTGGAGGTATAAAAAGGCCTATACCGGAAGCTTGCCTCCCACATCGTAGTCCTACTGCTCCATCTTGCCAAGAGAAACGGCTCTGGCACTCGGTCTGTATGAAAGTACTTTAAGGGTGGATGTCTGAGGCCGCGGGAACGCACTAGCAAAAAGCGGACCAAGGCAGACCGAACTGCCTGGAGATTGCTAGACAGCATGCAAGCAATGGCTGTAGCTTGTCTTGGTCACAAGCGAGGGCCTCGAGCGCAGAAGCAGCCTTCGAAGTGCGGGGTGAGCAGGATTCGAAGAGTCCGAGAGACGTAGGATTCTGGTTGCCAAAGAATACAAATGCAGGTAGGGCGGACCGGGCGGAAACATAGCTCTTGGCGCCAAGATATTGGTTCTTGGCTCGCGGAGTCGGCGAGAGCGCAATCATCAATTGCCGAGAGACCGGCTAATAGAGGATACGTTCATCTCCGTATATTTCATGGTTATCATTCCACTCGCGTGGCTCGAATTATCTCACATGTACTATCGAGCGTCTCGTAGCGATGCTGAATGTTGTCGCTGAAGGTAAGCCATCGAGTAATACGAAAGAAAGTTGAGGAATTTAACTACATTCTCCCTGGGATCCGGAAATGGGTAGAAGTACAGATATGACTTTATGAGTTGCGCAATAACACGCGGCGATAACAAGGTATATCTGTATGGGGACCTACACTACCCTTTAGCCAACCTTCACATGTTAAATATAGTATAAGATCATCGACAATGGGGAGATTCTGCGTGCCTCACATCTCGCGACCAGATATCACCTGGGCTCGACCAACGGCGTTGCCAGGACTACGAGGTATAATCTCACTATTCCTAGTCCCAGTCACGGATTTTAGGACTCTACTCACCAGTCAGACATACTGTCCAGGTTCCGACGTCAGGCGCCGAGGGGCCAAAATAGGAATTAAAAAAGTGTTGCAGCCTTGCTTGTGAGCTGAGCAATTCGCGCCGTTCGATCATCCGGGTTATCTTCACCTCACTTTTCTTTTCTCTCCTTCTTAGATTCACCCCAACAATTTGGTATACACAGCTTTAAACCTTGGAACAGGCTCTCCGATCTCCAACGTCCCATAGCCAATCATGATAAAAGAGTCCTCGCGACCGATAAAGTTCTGTTTATCGGCTGCGGGGATCGGATATATTAGTATCGCCGACCAGAGGCCAGCTTCTCAGAGGGGATCTTGGGGTAATTTCTTCACCGGTGAGTGCCTTCACAAATGTCTTCGCGACTATCATACATACCCGTCCACGCTTTCTATCCAGATTCTCAGCGATACAGTCGAACGGAAGGACGCACAGTCAGTCCCATGACCTCTTTCTGGCCCTGGTATTCGGGGGAAGCATGAAAATGTCTCAATCGACCTCATTTTTCTAGGGCCCGGGAAGTTGTGGCGTGGATGTTGCTTGCCTGAGCTTATCTTTGGCATATTTACAGATAACCGGGAAGGCTTCTGATAATGTCGGCGTGGATGTCAGACCAATGTTTGTGGGATTCTTCACTCGATATGCCAGGTTGTCTTTTTGGCGAAGAGGGACAGTCGCATGTATGGTTGGCTCCTCGTTGGTTGACATTGCGACAAGGAGTTGGAGAGTTCAGAGAGCAAGTGGTTGTCGTCAACAGAAGTTCTTGACTCCTTCGCAGTGGGGTAGGAAGAGATGTAGTTGGTGTTGCTCTTCGCAGCGGAAATGACTGATGGGAAAGCACTTAATACTTCGGAGCCGAGAGATACCAGGACGTGAGCAAGGCAGACCGCCTCCGTGTCTACACGGAATAGGCTGGGCCACCCCGCGGTCCAGGTTCCGCATATACCATACACAGAACTCTCATTCCTTTCCTACTGTCCCGCCAAGCTCGGTCGCCCAGCACAGTGACCGTGCCTAGTCCGAGACATTCGACCAATCTATCAACTCATCCCCACGGCTTGGAATGTACAATTTACTGGGCAGGGAGATGCCTAAAATTGATCGTAATGCTCTGGTTGGATATGACTTGATATGAAGGCACATACGAAGCATGATCACAGCAAGATCAATGTTCCAACGCGCGAGCTCTGTCTGTTCTAGGTACTGAAATCAGTCGCCAACTCAGCCCTGTTCTCAAGTAATTCCAAACTAGCATATCCGTCGGTGAAGCAGACAGATCAACTATCCGGCTCTGCGTCCACGTTGCTTTTCTGACTAGATTCTGCGTCTGGCGAGGTCTCGCTCTCACGTACCCTTGCTGATTTCATGCTGCGAATTCTCCGCCGAATCGTGACTTTCGACATCCTCAGTAGTGTGTTGAATCGTCCGACCACCGATGGTGTCCTTTTCCATACGCACGGCAGTATGATTGGTCAGATACTGGGACGAATCCAAGACAAAGCAGGCGCAAATAATCGCAATCACACCGAAGGGGATTGTCGCCCAGAAGACCCTCTTGAACGCGTAGCCATAGGCCCCACGGAATGCCTTGATTGTGGCTTCTTGAACCCCAGGTGTGGCGCCTTCAACAGCAGCAAAAGCGTTAGGGACCCCGGTGGCAGCGTTCACCACTGCAGGCACCAATTGCTCGAGATTGGAAGCAGGGAATCCAGCTTCAAGAGCTGCTGCTATGACACGCCTGGGCATTTCAACGGTAACAACTGAGGTCAGGATTGTGTTGAAGATTGCGTTGCCAACGCTCCCACCGGCGCTGCGAAATGTACCGATGAGGCCGGATGCAATGCCGAGTTCTCGAAGCGGGACCTGCACCACGCTATTAGCCCTTGATCGATAGTGATGCCGCGATTTCGTCCAGAGAGGTGCAACTGCTAGCAAGGAAATGAGGAGGACTTACGTGAAGACCCGCGATAAAATAGCAGAGAAGTGTGATCATGCCAAAGCAACCTTGTCCGAAGAACTGAAAAGCCATCCAAGCGGATTTGCTCTGCGGAACTGCCACCGAGTACAGAGCCACGAAAACAAGCTGAATGGTCAGCGCAACAATGATCTGCATCTTGAGGTGCTTGATTTTGTGAGCGATTGCAGGCATGAGTGTACCGCCAACAAAAGTGCCCACCCCATTTGGTAGCTGAGTTAAGCCAATCTGAATTGGATCACTTTCGAACATGTACAGTGTGCCTTGTGGGAGAATACCGGCCATGGAGTAGAAGATCATTCCGGCGACAAACACGACAACGAGGAGAACTGTGAATTCACGATATCGGCGGAACAGGTCGAGCGGGAAGAAAGGTTGTTTCGGGACGGTAAAGTCGTAGACAAAACAGGCGATAAAAACAAGGACACCGATGACAATGGGTGCAATGACCGAGGCACTCTTCCAGGGGTGCGCAGGGGTTCCCGCCCATGTGAGCCCGACTAGGAAGACGGTCAAGCCAGAAGTGTACAAGACGATTCCCAAGTAGTCGATTTCCTTGATCTCCTGCCAACGGGTCTTCTCATAATCTCTTCGCGGGCGGGAGGGTGGAAAGTAGAATATGGCTGTTCCCACCACGGAAATCACCGAATATATGATCGCAATGTAGAAACACCATCTCCACGTGGCCTTCGAGACCAGTTGGTTGGCGATGATCACACCGCAAATGGCCCAGGGGATAGCCATGGCGCCCTCGGTCCATGCGAGGCCAACATTTCTAGTCTCAGGTTAGCTATGATTTCATGGGGTTGGTCTATTGCGTGGGTACCTACCGCCACTTGTTAGGTAGCAACTCTGGGATACCAGCATAGGCAACGAAAATAATGCCGGTTGCAAATCCCAGCAGGGTGCAGGCAATGACAACTCCCACGGTTGTCTTGGCTGTCGCACCAACAATCTACGGAGCCAAAGATGTCAGTCTCTCTTCCCTGATATTAGGCTTAGCTTTACACAAGACTCACTGCACCAACGACGGCGAAGAGCTGGCCGCTGAGTGTCACATATCTGCGGCCGAATATGTCGCTGAGAGACCCCGCAATGGAGAAAGACACCGACGATGCAATAGACCATCCACCGGGCATCCAAGCGATGTTGGAGGTGTCGCCCAGCTCGGAGCCGATCTGGAATAGGATCGCTGTTACTAGGAGGAATCCGCCGGAAACTGGTCCCACGAAGGCGAGGCCAAGAAACTAGACAGGATTGCCACGTCAGAGCCTGAAACCCGCAGAAGACACATGTTTACTCACGAAGATGGAAAGAACAGTGCTCCAGGTGAGCTTCTCAGGTTTCTCGGGGTTATCTTCCAAAGCAGCACGATGTGGGTCATCTTCGAGGTACACGTCTTTCTCGACCGTGTCCACATGGGCTGCGGAATGTGATTTTGCAGAGTCACTCATGTTTTGGCCGACGGTAAATTGGGACCACGAGTGAATATTCGCTCGTCAGGGATGAAGTTGGGAGATGTGAGACAGGCCTGCAACCATCAGGCGACCGAGTCCGAGTATATATCATCCGTGGCAATGGTTCGAGAGCTTCTGTTTTTCGCCAAAAAGAGGCCAGCCCCGCCCTTTCTCCAAAGATTGTGTGGGGAACCCCAGATTTAACTCAACCTGCCTCTCCATGTGCGTTGTTGTGGAGAATACCCAGTACCCACCTCTGGCTTCGTCACAATGTCGTCCTCTGTTCTTCCCAGAGCTTGAGCACGAAGTAACCTAGCATAAATCGGCTTGCTCTTTCTTCTGTAGGAGGAGGGCGAGCGGAGGGAAGGGTGAGTCGACGACAGGAGAATCCATCAAGGCCCGACTCCTTGTAACAAAATCTTGGAGCATCCTCATGCCTCTGCTCTGATTACATCTAGCTCCAGCTCGCAAGGTTGCCTCGGCCTATATCTTGTAGTTCCGTTGTCTAAACCTAAGGGCCCCACATGGAAATGCAGTGGTCAAAGCCCAATCATTTCACCCTCCGCAGACGAATGCGCAGTCTCTGGGCGATTAAGCGATTTAAGGGGAAGGTTGCTGGGCCGTGAACCCACCGGGCGCTCGGTACCGAAATTATGCTTCCATTTCGCAAAAACAAGTTTTCATGGAGTCGGAGGTTCAAACAAGGCTAGTCACCAGAAGGACTGACTGGAAGTTACCGAGTATTGAGCTGATCTTTCTCGACAGACGACGACCGGAGATCGGAATGAAAGCGACTTGGGCTTGACTCGCCGCCACCAAGTTGACATCCGCGCGGCTAACGTGATTCAAGATCGAAAAGAAGAGTATCAGTGTCAACAGACACTAGCTCGGGGCCAAAGTTACCTCCGGAAGCAGATTTATACCCGAATTTCGTGAAAGATTCGACTTGGGGGTGCATCTTATCGACAACACTCTCCCATGGTCGTATGTATGCTAAGATCGCAGGATAGGAATACGCGACGGCAGAAGTGCGGCTCGTGGCAGGACCGACTTTACTCCCTTTTGGCCATGGCAGTCACTCATTGTGTCGCAACAAGAAAGCTCATGCGTAGTTGACATTATGTAGAGCCGGGTTCCCTAGGAGGCTTTGTCGGAAGAATGCTACCGGTGGAAAATCGACCAATTCCATAGTGCAGCCTTTTTTCAATGGTCTCCTGCATTAAAGTATATATCACCATATGCTGGGCGACAAAAATGGGTGACATCTCGCTGGCATGATGGAGGAAGGCAGGCAGAGTGTTGAAGTGAGAGCTGTCATGTTGAATACGAGTAGCAAGACTTGCGGTTGGAATGCTGGGAAGGAATTATTTAGCTGACGAGGTGAATCAGCACTGTTGCCCATTAATAATCGCCTTTCCGCTGATTGAATCTGGCACCGTTCTTCACGTTCGGAACATTCCGAGCAGCCACATCCACTCGTGCTGCAGATCTTTCAGCAGCCTCTCCAGAACGCAATGTGTAATCAACTAGTTATCAAACTGGAGGGCATACCACCTCATCTAGCGTAGATCATCACAAATAAACTAAAAGTACATCTCCCGGGATAGCTTTTCTATCTCACTACCTAGCTGGGTACCGGCCTATCTCACCTCTGACACCTGCCACATTCGTGTTCCTTCCACCGAGAAGAGTAAGCCTAAAAGCATAATACATACAAACGCTCATCGAAAGGAAAAAGGACCGTTTCAGCGGTGCTGGCTGATATGAGAGCAGAATGGCTATACAGCCCAGCACTCCTAACCTGTTGTTTGGGGTGGGCAGAATCCCTGCTGCCGCACAGTTTACGGCTCGTGGAGCTCTTCGGATGGATCTCCTTCAGGCTGTTCAAATGGGCTTACAACATCAGCAAGAGCTGTTTCAAAAGCCCGGGCATGTATTGGCCAAAGTATGTGACGGAAGTCCTCTGATGTCGTTCTGATTGTAGTGTCACAACTTCAGGATGCTTGAGCTACGTACAGCTGCCGCAGCGGCGGGGGCCCTTTCCAACTCAGCATTTCCATAGACTGGCTGAGACGCTCACTTTCGTCGGGCAAGACTGATAATATTTGCCGTGATCCGGAGTCATCTATCCAAAGGGGCTGGCAAGAGTAAGCTTAGTAGGTAGTGAGCCGGGGCAGCATTAGGGGGCCGCCGGGCTAATGAGGCTGAAAATTCAGGGGGTCATGGACAGCCCGAAGCTGACTTCTGCCCCGGACAATTGCCCCGCCATTCAACAAGCAGTGCGGCAGTCTCGGTAGCTTTCCGCCTCCACCAAGCGTCTTGGTGCCGTCCATCGAGGCGTCCTTAAGGTGCGTAGCGGGTCTTCATTAGTCATTGCCACAAAACGAGATGTAAGCAGGGTGGATGCCCTTAAGAATTCTCATTGTTGTCCTTCACCAATTCAAGAAAGATATTTCTCTTCCTCCTGCTTTGCCGTATCTCCTCTTCCAGAATGCCAGGGGCCCGCCAAATCTCTGGGCGCAAAACCACAGTGGCAGCAAATGGGACAGATGGCGAGACACAACAGGCACCGTCTCAACATCCTCGAAAGAGAAGTCGATATACCCCCCATGCTTGTGAAAAATGTAAAGCCGCAAAAGTGAGATGTGACGGGCGCCTTCCCTGTAAACATTGTGCTTCTCGAGAAGCCACTTGTCTCTATAGCGCTCAAGCGCCCCCCAACTTCCAGGTACACGAGCATCGACCAGGGTAAGAACATACTCATGTTCCTTCCTTGACAGGATCTGACCATTGTAGGGAAGACGAGCGCAAGTTCGAAGCCGAAGTTTCAGCACTCCTCCAACAACAAAACGAGAAGTTGGACCTCTTGATCAAAAAGACAACAGCGATTGAAGCTGCTTATGAAGCGGCTGAAAATCGTCTCTCAAAAGCCGACACTGGCCTATCGCCGCAGAAACATCCTTTGCCCCTCTTCCAAACATCGACCAGTGCTTTCTTTTGCATCAACGTCATTGATGCAGGTGTCAGAAAGCTCGGACTGGACGTCTCACAAGCGCGAAGCCCGCACAATGGGTACATCACTGCCCAAACGCGCACCGCCTTGTCGATCATCCACGGTGAGGTTGTCGACGGTGAGTCAAGTGACATCAGTCGAAGCGAACTGGAGGATGTCGCGGAATCGATCTCAAAGGGGAGTGCAGGCAATCAAGATGCTTCTCCACCTCTGAAACTGGTAGATCCGCTGGATGAGATAGACCGTCATCTCCTCTTACAGGGCGTTCAAGCATTTCATGATCTGGAATGGGTCATGTACCCTATTCTGGACATTTCCGACTCTAAAGACATTGCAAGGTGCTTCTCGGAGGTCTCTGGAGGTCTCGTAGTCCGAGGAAGGACATCCAGTATCAGCAAGGAGGACTTAGCCATCCTAAAAATGACCGTGGCCATTGGCCTCCTAGCTGAGGGTGATACCCATCAAAAACTCACGGCTAGGTTGTTACTGTCTCTTCACTTGGAGATCGAAAATATGATATGGAATGCAGCGGTTGACCTGAAAGACCTGGTACTGATGACCTTGGTGGTATGCCTTGACTTCGTCCACGGAGTATCAGGAACATATTGACTAATACTTGATACTCCAGATCTTGTACCACGTGCACTGCGCTCGATGGAGGCTGGCTTGGAGATTTACGACGAATGTCAGCCGCATTATCCTTGAGTTGGGCCTGAATCGAAAAATGGTGCTTGATCGCTCTTTCCCAGACACCAAAAGTCGGTCACAGGCAATCAACACTATCTGGACGGTATTTGTCCTCGAACAACATCTCAGCTACGCCTTGGGTTTCTCAAATGCAATGCAAAACCTACATCCGGAATCGAACTTCCCTCAGCCGGTGAGTTAAAATCCCTGATCAGGAACGTACATGCTACTGATGTAATTATAACGTAACTGGAGCGCATCCCACTAACATGATACGCTCAGATTGAAGCGCCCTTTTTGCAGCTCATGATCGAGTACGCAAGTATAGGGAAACAGTCCTGCGACGCACTCTTGAGCGACAAGATCCTTAATTCCGAGCAACTCACTACTTTCCAAGATGACTATGCCTATTTTCTCTACAGAGTAAACTTGTGGGCGACACGGGCTTCCGAGAATTTCGAAGCCTTTACTCTCGATGACAGCACCCGTCTGGGAGTACAAATGGTGCGTACGACTCTATACATACGAGCCAAGCACCTCAGGACACTGATCGCTCGGGCCTTCCTGTGCTCTGGCCTTCGCAATGCAGCACCCTCGGATATCTGGATCACGTCAGTGGATGTTGCCGCGGACACGGTCAAGATTCTTACTCAGCTGGATTCTTCCACGAGAGAATACCGTTTTCACCAAGCGCAATTCAATCACTTCCTCATTTCTGCTTTGGATGTCCTCCTCTTCGCAACTACCCACAAGTCATCTGGCGTGGGGTCTCCTTCTGCGAACGGGGAGGAGCTTTCAGTCCCCGACGAGATTGCTCAAAAGGCCCGACAGAGCTCGGCAGCTGCGCTGGGCCGTCTCCAAAGGCTGGCTGAAACTTCGGTTCAGTCCAAGTACCTATGGGAAAGAATTCGAGGCGTAGCTTCACGCCTCAACCTTTCTGGCCACCTCTTCTCAGCATCAGTGCCGGAAGCCGAAGCTCTCACTGCACTGGGACCTGAGATCGAGATTTCTGAATATGCAAAAGCTGTCACTGAAACTCAGTTCGGCGGCAACGTGTTACCGCTCACCGAAGTTGGCCCAGATGAAGGTCAGAATGGGTTGATGTTCCCGTTCCTATCTGAAGACCCATCTATATGGGGGTTTCAGCTGCCAGCCTCTTCAGAACCTGACTTTGGCTTGCCTCAAGACCTTGGAACGCTGGTCAACAATTTGTGGATGCCGTGACACATGACCAGAGGGTGTGGTTTTAGCTCTTTTCAAGAAGTTTTTCCGGCATCTCAAGAAGCATCGAGCTCAAAAGCTCACGTGACAATGGACATGGGGGTCTATCGAAGCAACTATGCATATATCACTGTCATATTCTGCCGTTATCTATCCAATTGGTGTGTTTGGAGTGTCATGGATCCCTTGGATAGGCCCACGCGCGACAGTTTCTGTCCTGTCCGGATAAATGAAAGCACTGTCTTCCCCTATCTTTTACTCTCTGCTTGTGAACCTTATGACGGGGCCCGATCTTCCCGCTGCAAGATGATCAAGCAACTTGTACTCTACGACTTCCGGGCTCTTCCTAAACCGATCGTCCTTGCCACCGGCCACATACTCAAGATTGTATTTCCAGACCGACCGAGCAATGACCAGAGAAAGCTCCATAACGGCCAATCGCTTGCCAATGCACTGTCTCGAACCGTACGAAAAGGGCGTCAAGGCATCATGGCACCGTTTGACGGCGTCTTCGCTCGTGTACTCAGGCAGCCACCTCTCGGGGATGAACATGTGCGGGTCGAAGAAGATGTCTTCGCAATGGTGGACCGCGTAGACGGGAACCGAGAGCTCGACTCCAGCAGGGAAGTGTTCGCCGGCCGCGGTGAGGCCGCCCTTTAGCACTTCCCGGGGCAGGACGCCCGGGAGGCTGGGACTGAGGCGGATCGTTTCGTTGATGACGGCGTAGAGATAGCGGCAGCCGTCAAGGGCCTTACCGAGCCGGATCTCGTCGACCGAGTTGAATGTGGAGCGGATCTCTTCCCCGAGACGCTTCAATGCGTGAGGATTCTTGGTCAGATAGAAGAAATTCGCTGCCAATTGTGTGGCCGTTGTATCGGACCCTGTCGCAAAAAAATTTTGCGCATTTTGTGAGTGAACATTACTCCTCTCACGGATTCCCCGTTTGAACAAGATAGGTAAATGTGAAAGCAATCAGGAGATAATGACATACCACCCAGAATAAGGCCCCTCGCTTCCGCAAACACTTCCTTAGAGTCAGCGTATGCCTTGGTGCCGTCCTTGTTCTCGGCATTGGCAATGTACGAGAAGAAGTCCTTGCGATTCTGATCGGCGCTCATGCGCAGCTGGACCTGCTTCTTGGCGTAGACGAGCAGCTGCATGCCGCGACGGACAATGTCTGGGAAGAGGAGTTTGTCGAGGTTCCATCTGAGCATGAATGGGCTGCATCCGTTCTGGATCCCTGGTGTCAACCAGCCGTAGGGCCCCTTGAGAGCTTGCTTGCCCTCCCATCTCCGCGCAGGAAGCACAGATAGATGGCTGGGAGGATGGGTAGATTGGGATGGACTCTTACAAGAAGTTGCCGATGCACCGCCGCGTCAATGACATCGGGCAGTTCTCGACTTTCGTTTCCCCTGAGCATCCCAAAGTCCTTCCCGAAGACCAGATCGCCCATGACATCAAATGTCAGGTAGTTGCCCCATTTCCCCAGATCCGCGGTCCAGCATTTCCGTGATGCCGAGAAATGCTCTTCCCCTGACGCCGCGCGGAAGAATTCGTCAATGTGCGGGAGGATATATGGTTCCATGGAGCACAGGTTTGCTTCGGTGAATGCCGGGGCAAGGATGCGGCGTTTACGGGCGTGGATATCGCGGTCGCGGGAAGAGAACATGTTCTGGAAGCCATTGTGCGCGATTGAAGCTTCGTAGAAGGAAGATTTGCGCACGTTTTGGTTCACGCCGTAGATATCTGTTCGAACCCAGTCAGGGCCTTTCATCTTTGTCGGGAGGGTTTGAATTGTCGGCCTTGTTCTAATAGGCACGTTTAATCGGCGTCCGTACCTTTGATTGCTGCTGGGTCGTTGATCGTCACCAGATTTGGGGCAATGCGAACAAATTTGCCTATCCAGAAGAATAAATATTTCGTCAGCCTCGTTTGTTCCGATCACTGTTCCATGCTGCTCGTCGCGCTTTTCGTCACAAGCATCTTTAAAAACATGGCATACTTCTGAAAGTGCGTACCAAATCTCTTGTGACCCCAGTAAGTCTGTAGGTGCCTGTCGCCAATGGCGGCATGGTATACGGAATACC
Organism: Cladophialophora psammophila CBS 110553; assembly: GCF_000585535.1. NCBI lineage: Eukaryota > Fungi > Ascomycota > Eurotiomycetes > Chaetothyriales > Herpotrichiellaceae > Cladophialophora > Cladophialophora psammophila. The sequence continues at coordinate 133,327 of NW_006912949.1, forward strand.
AATTCGTGATCCTGGCCCAGAACGGGCCAGGGTACTTGGCTAATGGGTGGAAGTAAAGCCTATAAACGACTATGCCTAGAATCTGCGGACTTCGTTAGTGTCAATGGACTGTCGAGGTTGGCAAACGAAAAGCTGGTGGTGGTCCGGCTTTGTTCGAGGTGTAGGGCATACATAGAGAAATGTCGTCCCAAGGGCAATAACGACTAGCAAGGGGACAACAGCATGATAGAGTGATTTCTCCTTCCCCATTGTGGACTCTGCTGAAAGGGATGTGGACAACATTGTGGTAGTCGACGTTACCAGAACACTGTTCAAGAAGGTCGGGTCACTTGATTGACTTAACTAGATCAGCCATGTCTTCTTTGTGGCTCTCAGTACGGTATTGGAGCCATGTAGCTCCTTATACGAGGCTGCGCTTGCAAAGAAGCTTGCGTCGTGATCATTGTTCCGAGCCTGATTACTCTCCCCATGTCATTGTAAAACCCCGAGGTTTTCTGCTTGACTGCACCCTCCTCTCCCCCTCCCCTCCACCCAAAGATCGAGGGAACCAAAGGTACTTTCCGTGCCTGGTGGCAGGAGGAAGGAGAAATACAGCAGGTCATCGAATCAGAGAGCTTCCCACGCGTTATTCGCCCACACACTTGGAGAGAATTACGAATTTGGATTGTCCGGAGCGCCTGACCAAGTTCGGAACATTCCGAACGGTGTCGCTTGGATCTGGTATGTTACAGCCCCAATGCTGTGAGGGAGCTGACAAGGGTTGAACCTTGTAGAGCGCGTTGCTGGACATATCGCTAAAAGAAGTAGGAGCCCAGTGAACCATCCGACTGCAACGAAGAGCATCTCAGACGCGTATGGAGCACAAGAAACCATCTGGACTCTTCATCGTCCTAAATCATTACAGCTGAGTCCTCCGAGGTGATCACGTTGGATATGCAGAACTTACAGGTAGCCTCCACATCCCAAGTGATACTATGATTGTCAGCATTGTTTGGAGTTAAAAAAGGGTGGTGGAAAATGGCGATTGGGCTCATGAGGCTGTCAGTTACCTAGTTAGGCAAAACGCAGCCTCGCCAGCTCACCCCTCACCGCGGGGTCTTATGGCGGCGCCGAATCCGTGTGTCGATTGAAAGGGGGCCCAACTGCTGTCGCAACGCATTTTGTAAATAGGAGTTTGGTATTTCTGATGTCTAACTCAGGCAGCAATATTTAGGGCCGAGAAGATACGACAGTGACTATACCCTACCTAGGTATCGTTGAAAGTTCTCTGTCCTTGACGCATAAATATCGTCTCTCCTTCATCCTCCGTTCTCAATCCGAGCACCTCACAACTCGAACAGTAGTCTCCTGTCACATCTGCAACACATCAGCCGGTCCTAATTGCCTCTTCAGGCACACTCTAAAGGCACGAGTCCACCAGCATGCAGTCCGGAATCACAGGTAAATTGTCATCTTCGCCTGCGCGTGGAATACACTATTTGTGAGACTGATCATCATCTTTCTTCTACCCACAGCCTCCTCCGACCTTCACTCGGCATTCACCACCTTTACCAGCGACACCTCTCTCTTCTGCCTCCCCGCCGGCATAACTTCCGAATCTCTCACGCCTTTGCCGGTAATCCGCTTTCCTTCCTCCCATTCCGGCCTCTTCAATAGCATCCATACTCTCTCTGACCTCCTCACACCGACCGATCCCCTCTACTTACTCCTGCGTCGTGCTCCCAATTCCAATGAGCTGATAGCAATAACATACATTCCTTCACGTGCCCCAGTGCGGCAAAAGACTCTCTTTGCATCTACACGTACCACGCTCATGCGCGAACTCGGTTCAGAAAAATTCTCCGAGACTGTCTTCTTAACCGAGAGGGAAGAGATACTCGATCCCGCGCAATGGGATGAACGTTCCAAGGGCTCTGCCGCTGCGAGCGGTGGAGTCCCTACTTCCAATGCCAGGGGAGGTGTTGATGCCGGGTTACTGAGTGTGGAAGAGAGGGAATTGCAAGCTGTGAAGCGAGCTGAAGAAGAAGAGAGACATGGGACACGAGGGAGAGATTTGATGGGCGAAGGAGGAAGCGGTGCGGGACAAGGGAAAGGTGGTGTGATGATGAAGATTGCAGACGAAGCCAAGTCTGCGTTGACCGGGTTCAAGAGCACTGACAGTTCGGAAGGCAATATGGCAGTGTTCGGGATTGATATCGCTACTGAAGAGATTCAGCTGTTGTCCACGAATTCCGGTGTTCTGCCAGGTGCGGTGGCTGGAAAGATTCCAGGGGATCGACCGAGTTATACATTTTACAATGCACAGGGTGTGCCGGGAAGTATATTCATTTATGTATGTCCCGGCACGAGTAAGATCAAGGAAAGGATGATTCATGCAAGCTCAAGGCTGGGGATGACGAAACTCGCTGGGTGGGAAGGCGTCGAGATTGTGAAGAGGCTGGAGGCTGGGGATCCAGACGAGTTAGGTGGTGAGAGGTTGGAGCACGAGGTCAAGGCCTTGATCGCCGCTGTAAGTGTCACCGGTGGAGTTGCTGGTGTAGAAGGCGGCGACAACTCGGCTCCCGAGTCAGGAACGGCAACACCCAGAGGAGGATTTGCCCGACCAAAAAGGCCAGGGAAGAGGTGATGGTGAAATGAGTTGTATTCGGCAGCAGGACAGCCGTCCCAGGTGGGAAAAGGGAGTTCGCATCACGCACTTGCAAAACAACTTCACTTCTTCGAGTCATATGCGGCGCTGATCTGAGTTCCAAGACAAACGCAACCAAAGAGATTGGACGAAGAGAGCGAAGAACAGATTGAAACAAGTCGCTGGTCGCGTCGAAGCCCCTTCATTCACTGGCTTGTTGATTTTGAAGCTGCCCTCCTTCTCCGAGAACTTCAACTTTGCCTCCATTCTCTGTATTATTCCCAGCTTTGAACCCCGAACGACCCAACACGGGCGATTTTGCTCTGCTCGGCATCAAATATGTGATTTGCGCCCCTGACCTCGAATTCATCACTGACGTTAAATGCGGTCCTTCTGTGTGATCTGAGAACTGCCGATGCAGATGACAGGATCATCTCCGTGAGGAGATGTCACCCAGACCTAGATCTCCTCCTAGGGAGAATCAAGAGTCGACACTGGGTTGCCACAATATTCCGACATGCTTTGGCGGGATTCCTGTGTCTCAGCCGAAGCTTTCGTAGTGCGCCTGTGCCTGGACATCACTTGAGGCTGTATCATCTCCCCCCAGAGCCAAGGCACTGCATATCGAGCTTAGAATGGTCACTCCGTTTGGCTTGAACTGGCAGATTTCAGCGCATCGCAAGCTTCCCTCCCCTGGATCCAAGGCATCGCCGTATTTCTAATACTGTTGACTTCTGAAATTCTTCTTTTGATAGAACAGATCCGTCCTCGAAGATCCCAGGTTAATGATCTTCGGGCACCCGTCCCTGTCTTTTTCCAGCCTCGTGCACTCGAAGCAGTAGAATGCGTCAGAGATTCCTTCGCCGCCGCAGACGATACATTTGTTCTGGTAGTTGCCGAAGGAGCATTCGTCGCAGATTCGGACAAGAGTTGTGGGGCGCACGTAGGAATCGCAGACGGGGCATTTGCCGTCGCACTTGTCGCAAAGGCGGCCGATCGAGATGCCGGGGGCTTTGCGGCACATCACCAAGTCGGGATGATGACGCGACATTGTTGTGGTGTTATTTGCAGGGGTTTAACGAAGGTGGCTAGAGGTGATATGTGGTTGTGAGTGATTGAGGGAAGAGTGAGTTAATGTAAGATGTTGTACTTTTAATAGCTGTGCCGGGTATGCGAGACAGAAATCAGAAACGCATCGAAAAAAGTCCCGCCCCGCAGCCTTGCGCGAATTTCTAAGCCTCGTCCTCTTCCCCGCAACAGCCAAAAGCGGCACGTGCAGCCAGGAAAACATCTGTGGAGCTCCGCCTGCAAGCCCCATTCGATGTTTCTGCATCTCATTCATATCGACAGCCTGATTGCCCAAGCACCCTACTTGAGGGAGTAAGGAGCACAGGCTTTGCGCACTACAGAGTATAGACTGAGCCATTTCGTCATTTTGTTCGTCCCGCGCACAATGATATCCTCAGCTGTCCTGATCCCCGAGGAACCCCAGGTCGATCATGCAGAGCAAAATGGCTCCCTAAAGCGTCGTCAATCCTCCGTCTCCGAATCCTCAGATTCAAACAAACGCCCTCGCCTTGACTCTCAGACATCGGCAACTGCATCGAACAATGGCGGTGCCTCACCGACGGCGCCATCAGCATCCTCCCCAGCCACTGCAACAGCCGGAGGAGGACATCCATCGGCAATGTCTCCTCCTCCGCCTCGCCGGCGACAAACATCTTCGAGCCTAGAACAGGACAAATCGCGCAATCGCCGACTCTTCGGTGCCTTGCTCGGCACCCTTTCCCAATCTTCAAATGCTCCCAGAAGATCCTCCGCCGGAACAAAATCAAACAGCTCGACAACGCCGCTAAATGCTCGACGCGAAGAAATCGAGTCTCGCCAACGGGAGCGGTTAAAGCGTGAGTCCCATGAAATTGCCGAATCTGCGCGCCTCAAAAGGGAACAACTCGAACGTGAGCGACGTTTTGAACAGTTGCGCTGGGATGAAGAAGCAATGAGATTGAGACATAGGAATATGAGAGCTGCCGCGGGATTTTTGCAGACAAAGGCAGAGCCGCGACTATATTATAAACCCTGGGAATTGCGCGACTCCGAGGAAGACGCAATTAAACAGCAGATTGAGGAAGTGGACGCGAGGATTCAGCGAGAAGCAGACGAGTTTGAGGAGAAAAAGAAGGTGAGCGGAGAGGAATTTAAAAGAGAAAGGAAAAAGGATAAGGACACTGAGCAACCGCCGGGTTCGATAACAAGCCCGCCTAAAGCTAGCAGCACGGAGAAAGTGGATGATCGCCAGAATGCTGAAGGGGAGGCCGATAACCAGACATCTAGAGATGAGCGATCAAACCCTGGTGGTGAAGAGAGGAATGAAGGTGATCAACCTTCCCCGCGCGAGTCATCTGGTCCTTCGAAAGACAATGATGTTCCGGCGAACACCAACGAAATCGAAAGGCGACGCAGCAGCAGTAGCAAGGACCAGGACGACCATGATCATGGCGGCGAAGAACTCGAGCGGGGACAGGAGGATGATGTAATATACTGAGCCCGCATATTTTGGGGTTCGACGTCCACAATCGTGTCAGCTACATATCACTTCGTTGGATGTTGCTCTGGAAAGAAAAGAGCAGGCAGGAGACCCCGAGCGCATGGAGCAACATTGCATAGAGTGCATGTTTCTCGACAGGAGTGTTACAAATGCCAATGGCTATCCGTGGGAGCCCGCAATGGAATCAGTTCCTTGACCAACCGCTCTAGGAGATATCTGCCCTAACAAGCGTAAGAGTACCCTGCACCTAGGTATTGGGTTTTCAGCTTGGCGGGCGTATAATTTCCATCGACGGTTAGTATGACGATTCGTCGGACTGCGGTGGGCAGGCTTATGTCATCGTACCACGTGCAGGACCCGTTGCTTTTCCTCTCGGGCCGAGTTCGTCATCAAATCAATTCGCCTGCATTTCTTTTCTTCCTCTTCCCATTCTCTCTCTACAGGTAGGCCTGTTGGCTATAGCAGGACCACAGCAAGGTCCTGTACCTTTCTCCAGGCCGTTTCATAGTCTTTTGGTTACACAAAAGTGATCTACTGCTTATGCTATCATTCTTCGATTTTCTGACCTTCAAACGTGTCATCGCCATACATCATACACTAGCTCGTGAACGGAACTGCTTGGCGTCGTGACTTTTGAGAGGAAATTCAATGCTATTTGATCTGTCTGTCGATCTGGGCCTCATATTCGTCGAGAATGGAGCCACGCGTCACGACAAGCGACAAGATGTCTGAGACTTCCTCTATCAACGTTCTGACCTTGAATTGCTGGGGACTGAAATATATCGCCAAACACCGGAGCGAACGTTTATCCGAAATAGGCAATCGCCTTGCTACCTTTTCTCCTCAACTTGATATCGTTGGCCTGCAGGAATGCTGGACATTTGCCGACTACCAATCCATCCGAGACAGCACTCGTTCTTTCCTTCCGTACGGCAAATTCTACCATTCCGGCATCTTCGGTGGTGGTTTGGCCATCCTCAGTCGATGGCCGATCATAGAATCTTCTATGTATCGTTATGCTCTCAATGGCCGACCGCAGGCCTTTTTCCGCGGCGACTGGTTTGTCGGGAAGGGCGTCGCATGTGCCAGGATTTCACTGCCCGATGGCGTCAGTATTGAAGTTTTCAATACACATTTGCATGCCCCGTATGAAAGGGAACCGAACGACAGCTACATTTGCCATCGTACAGCACAAGCATGGGAAATTGCTAAACTCATGCGGGCAGCTTCCGATAGAGGCAGCCTAGTCATTGGCCTGGGCGATTTCAACATGGTCCCACTCAGCTTTGCACATGTCCTGGTGGAAAGCCGAGCTGGCGTTCAGGACGTCTGGCGAGTAATGAAACCTGGAAGCAGCATCGGTGCCAGCGTGGATCCGCCTGAAAAGGAGCGGAGAAAACGGATGGGTGAAGAAGAGACTCCGAACGTCGAGACAAGTCTTGGGGAGCATGGCCACACGTGCGACTCTATCTTGAACACTTGGCGGTGGAACAAGGCCCATCAGAAGCAGCTGGCGCAAGGCCAGGACCGGAAAGTCTCAAGCACGGATTTGGATCCAAAAGCAAAGCGACTGGACTACATCTTCTTTAGCGGTATTAGCAAGGGTTGGAGAGTTGCCGATGTGAAAGTTGCGCTGACTGGAAGACACTCGACTCTCCTCTGTTCGTTGAGCGACCATTTTGCTGTGCATGCGACGTTAGAGAGGAGCCAAAGTCAACCACCTACTCCTGCTGGAATTGAAGCCCATGCAGCCTTGCACAGCTCGAGCGCAGAAGACCCTAGTCTTCAGACGGCGGATTTTGAGGAAAAGGATTTCGTCAAAGCAATATCCGACATACCCACGCACAGCCAGATCGGCCAGGACTTCTACAGAGACATTCTCGCCATGATCCACAAATACACATTGCGGGAGAGGAAACAGCGACGTAATGGTCTTCTGCATTTCGTTGGCTCCGCGTTGGTGTCAATTGGCTGCTTCATCGCCATCTGGTGGTCACCCCGGAACTTTGTGTCCTTCATTTTGATTTTGCTAAGCAGCTTGGGCCTGATGGCTGGCACACTACATGGATTAATCGGGGGGCTCTTTGTGGGGTCCGAACTGAGAGCCCTCGCCGAGTTCGAGTGGGAAGTTCGAAATGCGCTATGCCTTGCAGGCGGTCCGGCCTTGGATGATCGATCATTCAAGTTGAAAGACTGGTACGACTGAAGACGACGAGGGTTTATCCATGTGCAGGAATGTCCCTAAGAGCATCAATAGCTGGTCGACGGGTGACCTTTAAATTGCTTGGACAAGCGCCTCGCGACAATGGCGCTTAAAGCCACCAAACAACAGTGGGAGCTGCAGTCGACGAATGGAGAGAAAAACACCTGTGGAATTCGAAACACGCCCTGGGAGCAGAGTTGGCAGCTTGAAGAGGAATATGGAAGGAAATTGTGGGTGTCGCAAGTGTTGTGGGTGTGTGTTGGTGTGTGTTGTCTCTTTGCCTTGATCATCCGACCGAATTGCTCTGTTGGCGATGCGATTGGATTCGCAACGCACGCACCTCGACACCCCCAAAAGGGCCAAACTCCCACTCTCACTCTCCTCGATCACGTCAACCCTTTCACCCTCCATCTCACAACCAACACCTTCTCCTATTCTGCTCTTTATCTCAATCCGGTCGCCTAGTCGTTATTGATCAACGGGATTATTTTCAGGAAGTTAGCACGCCTCAATTCCAAGGTACGTACACATGTCTTCTATCTTATCCGGTGTTGTTGCGCTACAGCTTGGAGCTGGTTGCCTGCGAAGCGCCTCCCACCACTGCTTTGCCATTCCTCCCGTGACTCATAAGGCGTCGCGAGCGCCTTATCCGTCGTGATTCTAAGTATTATAAATATTGCTCGTTTGCCCACCAAGTTGTGGCCATATCTTCTTCTCCCGCGTCACTCGGCGCCTTGTCACCCCCGCTTTTGGGCAGGTCAACCACGACTGCAGTCACTTTACAAGCTGACACGTCGCCTTATCTAGTGTCTCAAAACCGCGTCCTCACCGTCCCACCCACATACAACTATCAAAAACCATATCCACACAAGCCCAACCAGACAAAACCCGCACCAACAATGGCCCAAACCCGCGGCGCAACCGGCCACTCCAAGCCAAGAGTCTTCACCACCGTCTCGACTGAGCCTGTCCGCAAGCGGCAGACCACGGCCGCCACCACGGGTGGCACTACCAAAAAGCGTAAGACCGCTTCCAAGAAAGCAGGTGCAACGACGGCCAACGCAGGCGTGACGAAGAAGCGGGCGCCTGCGACGCACCACAAGAGAAAGCCCACACTCGCGGATAAGGTCGAGGGCGCGGTTGAGAAGGTCGTCGGTATTGTCGAGGGAAAACCTGGCAAGAAGGCCGCAGGCACGAAGAAGATGAGAGGCACGGATGGGAAGGGGAGTAAGGTGGCAAAGACTGCGAAGATCGAGGCATAAAGAGGAGTTGGCCTTGGTCTGGAGATGGAGAACATATACGGAGTTATGTTGGTCGATATGATATGATCAGAGAACCTTGGAGTGCTGGTCTGATCCTCTTTGATACGGGTATGTAACATGCATGCTGAGCTGATTTCTCCTCCCCCTCCCTCCGACCAGCTGGAATGACATGGCATTGCATGGCACAACATGGGATTTTCGCCCGGCCTCAATGGAATGGATGGATCTATTCTATCTCATCCGCACACCCCCCTCTCCTTCATCACGATTCATTCCGACCTTCGTATCAGGCTCAGGCTCAGGCTCAGGCTCAGCAAACGACATGACATGACGACGGATGGGAATGGGAGTCCGCGACGATTCACTACGCACATGATCTTCTGGTTCTGGCCCTGGATAACTGGCACCGCAAGCGGAGCCCCATCGTAGCTACATATCACCTAACTACATACAGATACAGGTACACATGTATGTGGGGGACTCGCTGGTGAGCTACACATAATATTTACCTTAAATAGCGTGGGAAATTGTCTTGTGCAAGTCACAGCCAGTGAACATTTTGTTTCCGGTTCTTTTTGCTTTACTTTGCTTTTGCTTTTGCTTCGACTTTGGCTTCGACTCCACGAGCAAGCATCATGACTTCTTCCCGGCCTCTCTCAACACCCGACAGGAATAGACTGCACAGTACAGTCTCGCCAGCGCCGCAGCGCCCTCCGTCTCACCTGATCTGAGCTGAGCTGAGCTGAGCCGACCTCGTCCTAGATATACTCAACATATCACTATGTTCAAGTCTGGGTATCCTCGATCGTTTGATTAGCAGGCTAGGTATGCGTCTCGTACATACGTGTTTACGGAGTACATACGCTGCAGAAGCGAATAGATCGCTTACGATGTACCGTCGACACAAAGCGGGCTGTGTGTTTGCTGGATCATCGTTCAATGGCTGAGTGGCCGGTTGGTAGGTGTCTTTGGCGAGCCGCCGTTGGAATTGTACCGAGTACCGTATACTACTTCATGAAGGGAACATTTGAATTTGTACTCGGTGATTGCATTTTTTTTCTATCTGCTGGCGCAATAATTCTTGCATGGTGCCTGTGGGTATCCCCTTTCACTCGCAAAATCCATTCTCTCAACTTGGGAATAATCACATAACGCCGCCTTGTTGATTTCGAGAATGTCACTACTCCCGTCCTTTCCTTTCCCTTTCGTTCAGCAACGAGGTATTTGTGACCCTCGTACCCCTTTTGCACCAGCCCTATTTTGCGTACCCAAACCAAATACCCCATTCCAGTGTAATCTGCCCGCCCTCCAATGCGCAACAATGTTCGACGTACAATACAATCTAGTCGTCACTTCATGCGTCGTGCTTAGCCTTTGATTCATTCGTCTCATGCAGTTGCTGTCGTTGGTGCAATTGATATCAAGCTCCAGCCAGATCTGGCAAACGCAAGTCTTTGTAGAGACGCGGTTCTCTATCAGTCATCTAGACTATCCCGTCTGTCCCTTCTGTACCCGCCCGCTCTTGGCGGTCCTTGGCCACTCAAGCTCGGAAGCGGATGATGATAGCTCTTAGTATTTTGACTTTGCACACTTTGCACATCAAAATCCTGCTGGGCGTGGAACGATCCAGGCACCGTGCGGATGGGGCGTTGAGGGCTGGCACTCTTGTTCGGTGAATGATATCTGGCTGGACGAGGAATAGGCGATGGCGCAGCAGCTGGTGGCGGAGTCGAAACGCTGAAGCCGTCTTCTTGGCCGTATGAGAAATCACGCCGTGATTGACGTTTCTCAGGACTATGTTGACGAGAAGATGATGCTTGTCGGTTGCTGTTGCTGGCTATGTCACTGCCGCCACGATCTGTCTCGGTATAGTCGGTGCCGTAGAATTGAGCGTCCGAGTCCTTGTTGAGACCACCCACCCGTGCAGGCTTTTCATGTCGATACGCCCGGACATCGTAGTCATGGCCACCTTCCCAGGGTGCTTCCTTGGCTTCTCGGATCTTCTTCTCTTTGGGCGTCTCTTTTTTCTTCTTGGACTGTTTCTCCTTGATGATCGGTGCTTCGGAGGACAGCTCGGTCATTGTCTCTGTCATGCCTTCGGTCATGGTATCTGGTATTGTCGCCGTGTCTTTGTCTGAATATCCATCGCCTACAACGCTTCCGCCACCCAGCCTCGTGCTCTTGGTTGCGTTACTTAGAGTCGTTCCATTGGGACCCTTGCGTCTCAAGACGGTAGATTTATATTCCTCCCAGTCACCCTTGCGCCATTTGAAACCACCGTTCTTGGCCCAGAAAAAGAACCAAATGGCACCGAGTACAAAAGAAGCCCCAATGATTGCAAAGAGCGCCTGGATGCCTTTCATGTTCATGTCGTTGGGGTTGATCGACCCAGCACCCGGGTTCGGGTCCTGTGTCTTGTGTGCGTCTCTTGCGGTGAGAATGTTATAGGTGTCCATTGGAGAAAGAATCAAGGAGGAGTCATCATTTCGAGGGGGTAGAGAGTGGTCGATCTGTTGCGGGAAGGTGTCTCGCCTGGTAAAGGTAGTCGTCTGGAATCCATTAAGCTCGGTCGAGCGAGCATCGAGTTCGAGGGAGGAGAATTTGAGGTCAGGAATATCGATGTTGGAGATGACAGGAGCCATTATGGCAGAAAGGAGAGCAAGAATGCTCTCAGCTCCAAATCACTGTCAGTGCAGCTGTGTCCTGTGCAATAAACAGAAGATGGTTTGTGTGAAAGAGATAGGCGAGGGACAATGTCTCCGGTGGGTTGCGTTACACTCACTGACAGCTTAATGGCGTGGAAGTTTTGTGAAAGGTTAGAAATGATATTTCAGTACCGGGCAGGGTAGAAGAGAAACTCACGTCTCGAAGATGTTTCCGTTTGCAAAAAGTCTCTTGTATGGCTGTGAATATGTGGTGGCAGGGAGAAAGTGAAGTGGCTGGGCTGACAAGGCTGGGGACTGGTTGGGCGAGGCTGCACCATGAGTTTTGTCGGATGATGATGACGTCATTGTTGATAAACCCCGCATCAGGAATAGCCTCGTTTCCGCAGCAGCCTCCCAAAAGTTCATTCTTCTTGATCTCCTGACTCGGCACTTTACATTTATCTCGACTGGCTCAAGAATTCGACCAGCCCAACTTCGTTGTGCTTGTAACCTAGCTTCTCTGCCCGACGTGATGCAAACATGACATTGCTTGCCATCAGCATTGGCAACTCGCCCTCGCCTGCTTCCTCCAAAGTCACACTTCTGGCTTGAGGGCTTGGGACGAGTCCTTCAGTATGCAGAACCTTCGCAAAAGCCTCAGACGCATTCTTCCAGGGAATTTCCTCCCCGCCAATCAGGAAGCATCGCTCGTAGACAGACCCTTGAGGAGTATCGTCCTGCAATGCAAGATCCAACACCTTCAGCATGAATGGGGCTATGGCGTTGACATGGAGGCAGTTGAAGATGGCACTTCCCTCTCCGATATATGGCACAAATCCCAGCTCTTTGGCTTTCTCGCGGAAGATCAATTGGACCACTCCCAAGGCTGGAACTGGGCCTGCGGCTTCGCCATATATTCCTGAGGGAAAGACAATATAGGTTCCGATCTTGCCTCGTTTGCCGGCGTTTAAAATCCTGCCCGCAACAAACTGTCAACCAAGGATATGACATTCTTACGCTCAAGAAAAGGCTTACACAGTGTCAGGCCCACCGTTGAGCATAGAAGGATTGATTAGCTTCATGTCTTCCGGATTGTTGTCCTGTTTGCAAATCAGCAGCCTGCCTCATGCAGCTCATCGCCTGTCATTTCGCTCACATCCCAGATCTTCGCTTCGGGGTGGAACGCCCCATCCGTCCACCTTTTATCCACAAAATTACCAGCTCCACTCATATGCATGAGCGTTTTCTTCTTCGTTTCCGGCTGCTGATTCAACCCTTCCACGATCGCCTCACTCAAGGGCACATCCCACGACGAACCCACGTTGATTACGACATCGTGTTCTTTGGCCAATGCGATGATCTTGTCCCTCTCGTCGAAAGTACCATGTACGATCCGTTGAACACCGGCTGTCTCGTATAGGTACACATCGAGGGCGTTGTTGCGCAAGAAAACCGTGACCGGAAGATTAGGATATTCTTCCTTGAGGGCCAAAACAACGTGAGCTGAGAACAGGTCAATTATCGAATCAGTAGACGGAACAAGCAAGGAGGAACTTGCAGCCAACGAGGCCCGTTACACCGAAAAGCAAGATTGAAGGCATGACTGTTCGGGGACCGCTGTGTTCAACGTTGCAACAACGAGGGAGTGGTACACAACTAATGGCAAAGGTAGGCGACAGAGGACCTCTGTTTCCAAAGATAAATTGAACACTCGTTACCAACGGAAGCCACCTCCGTTCTAACAGCAAAGGACTTTGAGCGTGAGTTATTTTCAGTTCAGCTTGAAGAGTGCAGCCCTCTATTGAGAGGGTACATCAAGCACCTCAACAAAACATCGGACTTTATACTCTTGACTCTGAGCAAATTACCTTGCGACGACCGCAATATTCTACATCGTCCACCATCCTGCCACGCCTCCCTCGTGGTATTGTTGTTAATCTGGTGACCAAGCGAGCCACCGGGATTCGGGCCAGCGGCCTGATCACAGCTCCCGACAGATCCACGTCTCCAGGTCCATCAGCCACCAGTTTACGCTGCGTGTACAGCTCTACTTGCTTGCCATGCCTCTATTATGCACAGAGAATTGTCTTCATAAGCAACGCTGCGGCTTTGTGGGTTCCCCCTTAAAAAGGAAGGACATCCATACCTCTTGCTCTTATTGGTGCCCCAGAAAAGTTGCCGTTTTGAGCCAATGGGCACGGTCGAGTCGGCCTGAGAAATAGATGCTATTATCAAGCAGACGAGGGGTGTTTCTGAAAAATGGAGTATCAATCTTGATAGAAGCTGATGAAGTATCAATAGTATCGATGCACATTGTTTCTGGTTTGGCCCGCTTTCATTTCTGACTTTTCATCTCCGTTCTGCTACAGTCAACCAGCCACCCACGATTGTTTTCTTTCGCCAGCATATCTCATTTCCCGCCGTTCACGCATGTTTATTTATTTATTTTTTAAAGTTCGCCTGATTGTACTCTAATCCACGGTGCAGATCAACTTGCCCATGGTCTGGTTACTCTCCAACATCCTGTGGGCGTCCTGGATGTCCTCCATCTTGAAGACCTTTTCGACAATGACCTTGAAGCGGCCGTCGATGAACCTGGGCAGGGCGTGCTCGACGAGCATGTCGCGCAGCCGGCCCTGGTAAGTTTCGTCGCGGCTGCGGAGGCTGGAGCCTTCGTAGCGGAGGCGTTTGCGCAGGAAGCGCGAGATGTCGACAGGCTTCTGCACGACGTTGCCGCCCAGATTGCCCAGGTTGACAATGTGGGCGTCGCGCGCGGCGGCCTCGAGGTTTTGATCAAAGTACCCGGCCCCGATGAAGTCGACGATCAGGTCCACGCCCTTGCCGCCCGTGTACTTGAGCAGGGCCTGCGCCCAGTCGCCTTCCTTGTACGAGAAGCCCTCGGTCGCGCCGAGCGTCTTGCAGAACTCGATCTTCTCCCGCGAGCTCGCCGTCACGTAGATGGCCGAGGCGTTGTCGGCTTTGGACAGCTGGATGCCCGCGATGGACACGCTCGATGCGCCCGCGTGCCACAGCACAGACATGCCCGGCTTGAACTCGCCGACCAGGTACAGCGCTTGGGTGGCGGTGATCCACGTCTCGGGAATACCCGCGGCCTCTTCCCAGCTGAGTTCCTTGGGCTTGTGCACCAGCATGTGCGTGCTGACGGCGATGTACTCGGCATAAGCACCGCCGTAGGCCAGCCCAAAGACCTCGTCGCCGACGTTGAACCCCAGCTCCGGCTCGCAGCCGAAGGATTCAATGGTGCCGGAGAACTCGACGCCCATGATCGGGCCGGCCTGCGGCGGTAACGGATAGCCCCCCTCGCGCTGCATGAGATCCATGCGATTGAGACCGAAGGCCTTGACTTTCACGAGAGCCTGACTGCCCTTGGGCACGGGTTTGGGGATGTCGGGGTTGATGAAGAGAGCCGAGATGGGGCCCTTTCCGCCCTTGATGTCGACCGCGCGCATGGTTGCCATGGTTCTTGTGGCTGTGCTCGTGGCTGTTCGTCGGGAACGACTTTGGAAAACGGGTCCGGCAACGGTCCTGTTATTATGCCTGCTACAGCTAGCACTGCTTAGCGTTGCTGCTACCACTGGCGATGATGATAATGCCGAGAATGTTCTCCTTTTTGTGCCGGGAGAAGTCTGCAAGATATTTAAAGACGGAAAACCGTGTTGTTGGACTCGAAGAATTGCTGAGAACGGAGAATATCCGGCCCTTAGCCGTTGGAGACGCGGGATTTCTAATGCGACCCTCGAGCAGACGGTTGCCGTCGAGCTCATTCGAATTCGACAGTGAGACAGAGACAGAGAGATCGCAGCCTCCAGATCGACGGCATACGTGTCACAGATGAAAGATTCGAGGAGATCGCGAGAATGGAGCGGGGATATGCTTACTTTGGCTTTTTTTCTCTGTTTCTCCTATTAGCCTGTCTTCAAACCTCTACAGGGAAAGAATACCTGGTGAAGTACGACGTACTCGACGAGTTTGCTGATGACGCCATTACTAATTAACACTTCCAACGCTTGCAGACTAGTGTCAAACTTCCACCGGATGCATCGTTATTGGCTTCAATATCAAGGTCCATTCCTCATGCCACATTCACATTGTAGGTATCATACATTGCCTCTGACAAAGCATCCTTCACCCTAGCTCCTGGGTGGCTTGCTTATTGTATTCGGGCGATAGCTCCGCACACACAAGCTTTTTAATCGAACTCAGGTAAAGGCTTATCATCCAGGTATACCTCCATCTGGGCCTCAGTTGCTCCATCCATACATCAATTCCACCGACCGAAGCCCTCTTGCATTTAGTCAATGTTGTATTGCTTGATCAGGTCGATTAACTTCTGCGATTCGGCCACATAGTTCAACGGTGCTGCCGAAGTTACTTGATAACGAACCCTGGAACCCGAATTAGTTCAACCCTCGAAAGCATCGTAGTTCGCCTTACCGTTGTTGTTCCTGGAAAGTATCGAGCTTCGCCTTGCACTTCCAGTTCCATGTCTTGCAATTTGCCTCCGAGAATATCTCGGCGAGTCTCTTCTCGTCCACCTCCCTGGTCTCCATCAACTCATCTGCAGTCATGCCAATGATCATTCGTCCCGTCTCGTCGAAGCAGCTGACCCAGAGTTGACCAGTGTGATCGCTAATGTTGACCGACATGATATATCGGTATTGAGGTTTAGGGTGGGTCTTGTCACATCGTTCGCAGCGCCACTGACCGGGATCGATTTCAATGACTTTCTTGTTGCATCCCTCTGACAAACATGCTGGGTAACAGAAATTGTCCTGCTTGATGTACTGTGTTGAAGCCTTGACAGAAAAGAAATCTGCGTTGTCCGACATGCCCAGTTGCTCTTCTTTGACTTGCGAAATAGTTTTGAATGGATCACCTCGAGAACCGCCGGCAGCGGCAACAGTGCCTTGGATGTTGGCATGTGTCGCGAAGTTTCCACTTCGACCTTGGTCCTCGTACCAGCCTTTCAATCTGTGTGCTTCAGGCATGTCGGGATTGGCGGTCACGGAGCCAGAACTGAGCAGACTCAAGCTGCGTCCGCCGAAATCGGAGACTTTGACACCTTTGAAAGCAACAACTGATTCAGGTGGAACGTCAAACGAGGCAGCAGTTTTCCCCCAAACTGTCAGCCGTACCGAGTATCCAGTATTGTCGACCAGAGTGAGCTCTCTCTTGTCATACGGTTTGCTCGTGGTTTTCGACGTGATTTGAGAAGTCTCGCCGACGTCCTTGAGCACTCCAATGATGTCGATGGTCGTATCTTTCTCCACAGACTGTAAGTCTGCGATTGTAGTGAAGTTGTATCGAACCTGAGGGACCCCGTCCTGCTCTTCCGCTTTCTCGACGGTGGTGTCTTTTTCAAAGTGAAGCTCATAATCGTTTGCCAGATTTGAAAATTGTTTCTTCGCCAAAGTGACTCTGCAAGGACTAGAAATGTAGTAGACGCTGCCTTCTTGGAATAGATCATATAGCTGATCACACTGGTCGTTGAAACCAGTAGCGCGGATCTCGCCACTCTCATCCAAAAGGTTCACACTGAACAGCTTGCCCTCGCCATTGCGATTATGCCATGTCTTAATGTCCGACTTGCTCGTGCAACGTGCCTTGATAGTCCACTTGTTTGAGTATGGCGAAATTGCCTCAATGGGGTAGATGTTTGCATGAGCTGATGACGAAGGCTTCGTGTGAGCCATGGGTCGGCTTTGTTTCGGCTGCTCTTGCTTGACCCCATAGAATCCATTGCTCGTGATCGATGTAGGGTAGGCTTTCTCCTCCTCTTCGGCTTTCAATTCCAGTGGTTTAGGGTCACCTAGTTTCTCGTGCTCACCATACTCTTCGAGGACTTTGATATCGGTCACGATGAGGATACTACGGTGGATTGTCAGTATCATCGCACGCCAGAGAAAGAGTCCATCCTACCGTTTCGCCTTGACTTTGTTCGCAGAGTAACCCATCAATTGCACGAGGACTCCTCTGCGTAGGATCTTCTCCTCGACGAGTTGATTCTGGTGCACTGCCAGCATCGTCTGGATGTAGTTCTTGGTGTCGCTGAAGATAACTCTGTGACGTTCTTGGCCGCCTTGTTGAGTAGCAATGGGCTTGATCTGAACGCACTCTGTTTGCTGTTAGCCTTTATCGAGAATGCCGAGGACTACGAACACATGCGGTTCTCGAAACACGAAGTGGTAACTCACGCATGACGGGGTGCTCAACTCTACCCGGACGATCTTCAAAAATGTCTGCGAGCGAGCCAGCATCGACGCGCGCGAGCGCAGCAGCGGGGGAATTCATGGCTTGAACTGGGAGACGAATTGAACGGACAAAGACTAGAAGCGGTGGATGGAGGGAGATATTGGTGAGTGAATAGTAGGAGATGGCCTTTTGGTGCCTGCGTTCACCGGCGCGTTTCCACGCGTTGAGTGGTTTCTGGCCGCCACCACCGCATCAGCCTCGTAAGTGGCGCAAACAACTTTTGTCTGATAGAAAGTCCATCGTCTGACGCCGCACTTTTCTTCACCCAAATACAATCCCTCTCAACCTCATAGTATATAGCTCGCATCTTTAGTGCGAGTAGAACATTCTCAGTGTCAATCAACTCAACTTCTTGCCACCACAGCATCTGGCCATCTAACGCTATGAGACACACTTGACCATTTTCCATCGAGATAGGTTTCTTCGAACGCGACTGTCCACGAACTCCCACGTCAGACCTGCTAATTAAGCAGATTGCTTCGAGGGACGCTCGACGGATCGATCGTATCACCTCACTGCATTGCATTCGACCCCCACCGTAGCCGACAATTGAACGTCCCTGCCTCACCGAATGCTTGAGTCTTCATTCACAGACAGTCATCTTGCCCTTGAGTAGACGTCAGTTAAATTCTAGGAGTACAGCTTACCTGTCACCCATCTATGAAATCATGGCCGATGCTGAACTAGCAACCAAAGCTCCTGAATCCGACGCAATGGAAGTCCAAGGCGAACCCTCTGTTGTCTCGTCCGCAGACTCCAAGGCTCAAACCGGCGCCAGCATGGGGGAACACTGTGTCACAGACCGCCCGGCGCCTGACAATCGTCAACCATCCGGCGAAATGTCCAAGATGGGCGACGTCGATGTCTACATCTCGAAACCTGCTGATTATCCCAAGACCCCTGCAAAGCTTCTCTTACTCCTTACCGCCGGTACGGGTGTGCACTCGGTAAACAATCAGATCCAAGCAGATATGTTCGCCGCCGAAGGCTTCGTGGTGATCATGCCCGACCAGTTCAAGGGTGATCCGGCGCCGAGTTCCAACAAGACTACCATGCCCAGCTCTCCCAGTTCTCCTGGGGAGCCGCCGCAGAGTCCAAGCATCCTCGAACGAATTAAGCTTGGTGCCGCGGAGACGGCCAAGTCATTCCTTGTGGACATGTGGCTGGCCCGCCAAACACCAGAGAAAGTCCTCCCCATCTTACTACAGGTCATTGAGACATGCAAGGACGAGTACGCCGATGCTGTCGCCCATGGAGAAGGGATCTACAGCGTGGGCTATTGTTTTGGGGGAAAGTACGTGTTCATGCTAGCCGGCGAACATCCCGATCCTGTCATACAAGGGCAGGCGGCGAAGGATGAAGAAGAGGGGATGATTAAGAAGGGGCCGCTAATTAAGACGGGTGCTGTGGCTCACGCGACGATGGTGACGCGGGATGATTTGAAGGCTGTTAGGATGCCGCTGACAATGGTTTGCGTCGGCAAGTCACACGGACGTGTTTGCGCTGTTCGCATTCATAGCTAACGATCTTTATCAGAGAATGACCCTCTATTTCCTGACGAAGTGCTGGAAATTGGTCGAAAACACCTTGCAGCAAGCAGCATCGAGCATGAGATCAAGATATATCCTGAGGTCCCGCATGGTGAGTTTCGATTTTAAACACATCTCACATTGTCCAAGGGGCCAGCCACTAAACCCGACACAGGATTTGCGGTGTACGGAGACTATGATTCGCCCGCAATTAAAAGAGCTCAGGAAGCAGCTTTTCAACAGATGCTGAACTGGCTGAAGTCGCACTAATGCTTCTTTCCTGTTCGAGGATGATTGACGGCAATAGATGGCTCGCACGAGCCATGAGGATACCCAGGAATCAACAGTGAACTTGGCGGATAACATAGTCGGGTCTACAACATCGCATTGGGCTGCAGGAGACTGTTCAGGTGGGTTCCATTGTACCTCGCTCAAGTACTTCAGGGGCGCACTTTGCCCAGGACGCCTGAATCATTTCAGAACTGGTCTTTATGAAGCAGAAACTGGAAGATCCCGCTTTGCCAACACCATCCAGGAGCTCTTCTCACCACCTTGTCGACGGCTCTCCACATTGTAGAAGCCCTTACCCTTGCTCCTGTCCACTGTTCTGCACCCGTGATGGGTTCTTGTCGTTATTTCGCTCATTTCTGCATCATCAATTGCACGAATTCGTTGTCTGCATTTTGGGCCGATCAGTCCTGATGCAGCAGACTCTGGATAGACAGGTGAAAGGAGAACATATTTTGCTTACAGTCAATGCGACCATCACCATCCTGATCCGCCTCTCGAATCATCTCATCCACTTCGTCGTCCGTGAGCTTTTCGCCGATTGAGGTCATGACGTGACGCAGTTCGGCGGCAGAAATGAAGCCGTTGTTGTCGCGATCAAACACCTTGAATGCCTCTCGGATTTCCTCCTCGGAGTCTGTGTCCTTCATCTTTCGGGCCATCATCGTGAGGAATTCTACCCAATTTGTGAGCCAAATCTGCAAACGACACTGATATTGACTGCTCCTTCGTACCTGGGAAGTCAATGGTGCCATTGTTGTCTGCGTCCACCTCATTGATCATGTCCTGGAGTTCCGATTCTGAAGGATTCTGGCCGAGGGATCTCATCACCGTGCCCAGCTCTTTTGTTGTGATTTGTCCTGGATATCTCATGTTAGATCTCATACCACCCGAGACCAGCAACGAGCTCGGCGGGGTTGCAAAGGGGTCAACATACCGTCGCCGTCTTTGTCCTGCAGGGTTGTTCGTCAGCATTCAAGGCAGCAACGTAGATGGCAGACAGACGTACAAACAGAGAGAAAGCTTCCTTGAATTCAGAGACCTGTTCTTCGGTCAGGGAGTCCGCCTAGATTCAAGAACTGTCAGTCCGTGAGCCAATAGAGAAATGTTTCACCACTGCAGCCGCAGTCGCAGTTGCCATGTTTCGCCATACCATGGTGGAAATCGATCACGAAATAGTGGGCGTTGCAGTCGGGGTCAAGTGCTGGTGGTGCGCAATGGTAGGAAAGGGGGTATAAACAAGTTTCGTTCCTCAGCGGAGGATATATTGTTCGACAGCAGCTGAGGCGGCGGCGTAACTGGAAATGCAGGGTTACAGGTAAAGTTGTTCTTGGAAAGGGCAGGTCTCGAACTCCACTGGATTTGGCGCTGGCGCTGGAATTTGGCCCCAAGCTGAAAGGGACAAAAGGGAGAAGGATTGCGGGAGGATTTCACGATCTCCGGATTATTGATGTTCCGCTTCCTTCCTTCGTCACCGATCCGCAGACTGATCAACTCGCTGCTGCTCGCTCGCTCATTCGCATCGGCTGCCTGTGTCGTGCAACGTATGTTCAATGCTGCTTTGACAATGCTTGCTGCTCCCATGCCTCTGAGGTCGTGAGAAGCATTTGAATTGCATCTTCCTTCCCTGTTCGGCGGCTGCACTGCACGCACGACCAGCATGCCAGTCAGAGCAACCCAGGATCACACGGAAAACGCCAGACGCATGTGATCCGATCAATTCCACCAGATCTCAATATGTGGAGAGACCGGACGAATCTGTATAGTTCAAAATCCCCTGTTGCAAGGAAAGAGTTTTCTGACTGTCATCCAGTTATATCTCCTATCGCCAGTCATACTCCCATCATCCTGCCAAAAAACCGCGATTCCCATCCACCTCGAATGGCTATGGCGACCAAGGCTCAGAAGAGACCAGGGGTCTCATGTCCGTCGGGGCATACGAGAACGACGGCGATGCGGTCATAGAGATGGATCTGCTCCCTCCCCGTTGGATTGATGTCCAAGATGAGGTCGGCGACATTCTCAAGGATATCACTCTCAAAGCTGCAAAATTGGACAAGCTTCATTCAAAACACGTGCTTCCGGGTTTCGATGACGAGTCGATCAAGCTGCAGGAGGAGCGCGAAATAGAGATATTGACCACAGAGATCACGAGAGGCTTCCAGGAATGCCAAAAGGCCATCAAGCGCATCGAGAGTATGGTGAAGGAGGCCAGAGAGACAGGGAACCTTCAAAAAGGAGACGAGATCATGGCGAAGAATATCCAAGTCGCTCTAGCATCAAGAGTTCAGGAAGTTAGCGCCACATTCAGGAAGAAACAGAGCAATTACCTGAACAAGCTCCGTCAACTGGGTGGCTTCGAATCACCAATTGGGCGTTCTCCGACTCCAATCCCAATTCAGAACCCATACTCTGACCCAGCCCTCTTAGAGTCAGACGCCGACAAAAGACTGGGGCAATCAGCATTACAGCAAACTGCGCAGAAACGACTACATAGACACGACACCGCAATTGCACAGCGAGAACAAGAAATCAACGATATCGCCAAAGGCATCATCGAGTTGGCCGACATATTCCGCGACTTACAGGCCATGGTCATCGACCAGGGCACAATGCTTGATCGCATTGACTACAATGTGGAACGAATGGCTACAGACGTAAAAGGGGCGGAGAAGGAGCTCATTGTTGCCACCAACTACCAACGACGCAACACCAAACGCAAGATTCTGCTCTTATTGTTGCTTCTTGTCATTGGCATGTTTGTCCTCCTGATCATCAAGCCTAAGAGGGGAGCACAACCGGTGCCGCCTCCTGCATCACCTGCAAACCCAGACAATCCTCCTTAGAGCGGTATAGGGACGGTATACAGTACATTCGGAAAATATCTCTGAAGGCACAAGGGAAACTCTCACCATTCACTCCAGCCTGGACAACATCATTGTTATTGAAGTGTCAAATTTGACAGAGGTGTTGCATCTGCTCGCCTCATCAGACGTCAATCTCTTTCCTTCCCTCTCTAAGTCATCCGGAAAAGTTCATTCACCGGATCTTGGTCTATTTTGATAGGCCATGCAAAGATGAAGTCCACAAAGGCGCGTTCAACAGAATTGCAGGAAATTCAGCAAAAACCGCACACCGAGACGGTCATGTTGCACGTGGATGGTTAGATTCTTTGGCATGTATTACAAGTTTCTGGCGAGACGCCTCCCCAGCTTCGCTGAAAAAAGAGCCAGACCCGAGGCTGCTTGGTCATGACATGATGTAAGTATGGACCATGAAGCGCGCTCTTTTTTTGGACCGTTTCGTTCGCTAATACGTACTCAGAATGTCGAGGCTTGTCATTATTCTACATATGAAAACCATTGGGATGCATTCGCCCTCTTTTCTCGAGAAGATTTGTATTAACACATGTGTTGAATCGATCGCGTCTGTTGTCTCCTCGTTATCGAGTCTTAGAATGTGTTGTACATGGCTTGCTGTGCCAGCTATCCCATTGGAAGATACTGGGATAGGCCACTGGGTAATGGCGCAAATTTAACTCCGTCAAGGTCTTTGTCAGCCTCCACATTGTACTTGGTTGTCGATGTGGTTCATGGTGCCATCATTCTCCTCCCTACTCAGAAAAAAAAAAAAGGAACAAGACGCCACCGTTACCGCTTCCTGGCTCTCGCTGTGGTCTCTCCTTGTTGTCGATGGTCCGTGCATCGCGAGACTGACGATCGATCCGCTAACCGCTCGTCGTCCTGAGAACGTCTTATGGGTGTTGTTTGAGAAGTTTGTTTGAAAGGGCTCTCGCGGCTCGGTGGAAGGTCAGTTCGCTCTCCGGATGCTGTTGTCTGAGACCGGATTGGGGATTGGTGGCTTCGAATTGTAGGTGACTGGCCTTTGTCTCCCTTTG
This sequence comes from Cladophialophora psammophila CBS 110553, assembly GCF_000585535.1. Classification (NCBI taxonomy): domain Eukaryota; kingdom Fungi; phylum Ascomycota; class Eurotiomycetes; order Chaetothyriales; family Herpotrichiellaceae; genus Cladophialophora; species Cladophialophora psammophila. The sequence goes on from NW_006912949.1 coordinate 156,599, forward strand.
GCTCAGAAACTGCGTGGCTCTCCTGACGTTGAGGCTTGCGACTTTCAGCTGAGGTGGATTGCTGTCGAGGGTCAGATACATTTGGACGTTTCAGCCGGGACCTAGGCACTTTGGGTCGCTGGCTATCGATCTCGGTTCTTTAACCCTGGTGCGAATCTGGTGGTGCATTGCCGCCCCACGGTGAAGACTGTTCTGCTCTGTTTGGCAGTTTCGCAACAACTTTATCAATCGGCCTTCCAAACCTTGGTCATCTTTAGATATTGTTCTCGCAAGTTTCTTGGGTTCCATGCTTGAATGACTCTGGTATTCGCGGAAGTGAAGTTGAACCACGAGGCTCGCGTGGAAAGATAGGGTTTGACCGCGTAATCGTTGGGCTCTGCAGCAAGCCTCGTGTTGCATACTGGTATCTTCCAAGGAGAATGCTCTTGAGCTGGTGGATGTCTGTTGCAGACACCGCCTGTTGACCGGCTTGTCTAGACGTTTGCTCCTGCCTTACTGGATTACCATGATCCAGCGAAGCAGTTTGGACCCTCCTTGCGCATTTCTGACACAGCTTCCTTTCGTCGATGCGGTGCAGACCGGCTTCTTCTTTGGATAGACATCCTCTGTGGATCACAGGAGCTGCAGATAAATTACAATTTACAAATATTCAAATCAAGCCTCGCTAACCCGGGAGTGCAGGCAGTTGGAAAACTGTTCTTGCGTCGCATATTTTGTAGAGACAACCTACGTCCACAGCCTCAGCTCACCCATTCTTTCGTTCGGCTCCCAGATGCACCGGGGCACCACAAATTCTTGCGTTGACTTCGGTGTCCCAGCTCTTACATAGTAAGGGACACAAGTCTAATCGAACGACTATCTCTGGGTTTTTGGGACAACCTACGAATTCTAGCGCTGCTCCAATACACCTTCCCCAAACAAATACCTCAGTCGCTCATTCTTACACTCTTACTTAAAGCTTGAAGGTTTTGCCAACTTTCGTGCTGCCAGTCGACAGGTTAGAAAAGGGCCATGAGCATACACAAACAGAGGGAAGTTATGTTGAGGCATCCCAGTAGGCTTATGCATATGTATCAGGGCCGATTCGACCTTCTTGACGAGATCCTGTCAGAAGGTGAGATCAATCTGCGCAACGACGTGTTCTTCCCCTCGCTGGCCACTCGGACTCTGTCGATCCGAATGCATTTTGCGAAGCTCTCGTTTTAAACACAAACTCTGACATCCGACAGAGGAGAAGAAGTTCCTCGAGCGAGCCAAAATTATCAAGGATTATGTGGGGCTTTCGTGGAAATTTGCAAGGACGAGGTGCAGTTTGATCAACCATCTGTTCTCGAACTCATCGAAGGCCTGCATAAGACAACCAACCAGAATCCATACGAGGATCTACTGGGGATTTGTATCACCAAGCTACGACAAAAGTAGTACTCAGATTGGCAGACAGTCGCTAGACTATTGTGGTCGAACACTTTCGGCAGTGAAAAAGTCCCAAAGGAGCTTGGATTCTAGACTCAAGAGTCGGCATTGTACAACCATGCTTGCCATAATTGGTATACCCACGCTATCAGCCTTTCACAGTTCCCTGATGACATTGTGGAGGACCTGCGTGGCTTCTTGACTTGTAATGAGCTTGTAACCTGGTCTGAGAACTTGTATTTATTGCGCAACAAGTCCAGGCTGGAAGGACTGCTAGTTGTAACGGAACTCAGGCTGTGGCATGCTAACATTGACCTGGATGCCGATCCACAACTCCCCGTCCCGGATATCTTCATCGCTGCGCACGAGAATCCGAGCGACGACCTGAAAAGGAATGCTGGAATCGTGCTTGCCAGATTCCCGCCTCTCATGCGCATTGGCTGGTTTTTAAACCGGGGAGCCAAGTCTTTTTGCCGAGCTTGAGGAAGACCTCGTGTATAAGAGGGCCGTTGTGGAGGGGTTTGTGAAGTACCTTGCTTTGTCCGAAAGACCCCATGACTCTGCAAGCGTAGCTCACCATGTACTCGGACTACTTCGTCAGCGCACTATTCCTGGACTTGGTCCGCGAATTTGCCGGAAACGTGCAAGAAGCCAGCCGTCTCTTCCTTGACCTTCAGTCGTTCGGATTCCGGTCGTATTTCTCTTAATACAAATTGCCGTAGCGAACCATCAGAGGTATGGAGTCTGCAGGGCGTTTATGGAAGTACGGAGTGGACTAACGGGGTTACCAAAGATGACACCTAATTACCCGGTAGACGAACTGTCTTCATCACTTCCATAGCTATCCCTGGGAAGTGCGAGTAAAGTCGCTGAACCTTGTCGAGAAAGTCGGAGACCTGATGGGGTGAGTGGGCCTGGTGGCCCACCTGCCGTCGCCAGCCCCTCCATTCCATTCGTAGTTCGTCTCCACAGACAGAGCCCCAACTTTTCGCGTACTATATAGTCTTTTTTATCATAAATCCTTTCAAGAAGTGGCCGGGAGGCAACTTGGGTTCATTCGGATCCAAATCACCTCATCGGCCTTCATAGCTCAGCGGTAGAGCGCGACACTAGTACTGCTAGCCAACACTCAAAATGAGAACACTAGCTCTCTAAATGGGAAAAAGCTAATAAAACTACTGGAATGTCGAGGTCTTGAGTTCGACTCTCAATGGAGGCATTTTTTTCTCAACCCAACTTGGGTACTTTTTTTTCTTCTTTGAATTAGATTGGATTGCTTCGGAATGGTTCGACTTCTTCTACTTTGCCCTTGCAAGATAATCTGTGCACATTCCTATTTCTTGGTAGGTGGTGCTGCTATGTAGTTGGAAAGAAATTCGTTGGACACTGCCAAGACGCCGAGGACAGTGAGAATACTCTCTTCGCGTGCTGTGGTATTTTTACAGGCATATCGGTGGTCCAAGATATCTCAACTGGTTCGGGCTATTATAGTACCATTTTTGGACCAATGTTGGTGTCTGGATTGGTACATGGCTAGGTCTTGGGAGTATTCAATGCAGCAGATTCAACTTCACATTTACGACCAATGATTCCGCACATCAGTCTACCCTCTTGCAGTGTAAGAAATGCGAAAATCCAGAGAGAATTGCCGCAGTCTTGTTGTAGTGCTACCCAGTCCCCTCAGACCCCTTTGTCGTGTTGAGCCAACTTGAATTGATTGATTGTAAAACGGAATCGAATTGTCTGTCGTGGGTAGAAAGGGTGCCGCAGTGCCAAGCCTTCTAACACCCATATGAAATGAGACGCAAAAGTGTACCCGGTACCCAGTATTAGAACTAGCCAAATCTATGTGGTCGGGGAGGCTGCTTTTAAAGACATCTTTACTAGTGTCTCGGCACTTTCTCTTCTGCTATGACAGCCATGCTAACTCCAGCTAGGTAAAGTGGAAATACCTCCATAAGGCGCACGTCCTCCGACCCATCTTGTCTATTTCGACTCTCTAGGTCCAATAGCTATGTATCTGAATAATATAGACTCTTTGGGAGTGTAGAATAGTGGACAGTCACCAACGACAGCGGGCGTCAATCTCAGGGGGATCAACTGATTCCCTGGAGAGCGCAACAAAGTTTCCCATTTCACAAATAGGATTCCATCAAGTACGAGAGACAATAGAGCGGTTCGGCGGTGACATACCTAGGCATTTTGGGGCCAGTAGCTTTATCGTCGTCCATCTCTCACGCTGAGGACGCCTTGCTTGGCCTTGTGAGCCCGTCTCCCCATTCTTGTGCCTGCACCTGTCACCGGTCTCATTGCCCAAGCACCGACCAGGAATTCGGGAATGCGGGGATGCCGTGTTCTGCCTTGCCGCGACATGAAGCAGTGTGTAGAAATTTTAATCACAGAGGCGGCTCGCTCGCCCCAAACTAGAAACCTGTCATAATATAACACTTTTAAAAGTTATGCCCGGTGTGGTCCCAGGAGCAGATTGTTGCGGCGGCTTCAGATGACGCTTTACGACGCCCAGCAGCAACCATCATCTCTCTGCTGGTTTTCGTGGTTGAAGCCTTGCCACAGAGAACTAGCGGTCCGTTGTCTCGCTGCGCTTTGCTCTACTCTGTATGGCACAGCATTACCCCCACAGGGTACCTTGTATATGCCTAGAAAGAAGCCTAAGTGAAACAAGCTCGCGAGTTCAAGGTGAATAAGCAACCACGCGCCAAGAGCCGCGGCCAGAGAGTTCAAAGCCTCATGTAGCGTGATGCGAGGCGAACACATCTTTCCTTTCTCCTGCCTGGGGAATTTTCCTGCCTGAATTTAGGTTGTTGGGGGCCCGACTGACCAGAAGGCTGAATACGTGTTGACTGCACCCTCTGGCACAGAAGGTATTCAAACAACCTACTTCGAAGAAAATCATGGCTTTGGAAGTGATAAGAATGCTCCCAGTAGGCGCTAATGAGATCAGATTTGTGCAAGTCGCCACAAAACACGACAAAAGCAGCCGTCGATACCACAAACAGGACTCGCCCTGCCAGCAGAATTACGCTCCCCTCGAGATTGCTAAATGCTTTAGTCTTGGGAGAAACGTGCCTCAGCAAAACCAGTCTTGGGATCGATTGTTGAGAGGGGCCTTCGGGGAATGATGGCAAGAAATCATCGCGCTCCATCTTTGTCTACTGGCCTTATGTGCCACCGTCCTCGTCCTATACCCAAATCAGGACGAACCTCCCCCGAAAGTCTTTTTCAAAATCCCAATCAAGACATTGCTTTCAATACCCTCTAGTGTAGTGAGGGCAGCCATAACGTTTGTCCTCGCAATCAAAATAACCCTCAGGTGTGAACAAAAGCCTTCAAGCGGGAAGGTCCCGGTGGCAGTGTAGCCTCAGGCGAGGCAGTAGATCAGAAAAGTGGATCGGTAGTTTGACGAGGCTGTACAAGGTTGAATTGGTCGGGGTGGTGATAACGAGGTCATGGTGTTTTAGATACTGCTAATCTCCTATCGGCAGTTGCGGAGTCCCACAGTCTAACACATGGTGGTTTATGTCCACTTATTTACAGCCAGTTGGCAGGTATGTACGAGGTAGTTTAGACAGCTGTTCGGTCGGTAATTCGCCGACTCGACCATTCGACGCAATGTTTGAAAACCCGCGCCTTCTCTGCCACTTCTCCTCTTCTTCAGGTACTCCGTATCAAATCAAAAATTCACCGCAATTAACTCACAAGCAACAAATCGGCAGCTACTACTGCCATCCCTATCCAGAACCTCGGCCCGTGATTGCATGCCTTATTCGTTTGCATGGTTGCTGAAGCAGTAGGCGTCTCGGTAGGAGTCGTGCCGTCAGGTGTTGATATCACGACGACACTGACAATTTCAATGGTGTTGACAAGAGTTACGGATCCCGACGGGCCATCGGCTACGATTGTAGCGAGTGATGTTATTGTGCTCTCTTGAATCTCTAGAGTTTGGGAGGGTAGATCAGAGGTTCCCTCGACAGCCGTAGCCTTGGGTACCCCTGCTGCCGTCTCCGAAGCGGGGGAAGGCTCTGGTTGAGTGTTCGTGGCAAATGAGGCCTCTGAGGAGGGCTGTTGAGCACCGTTCGAAGATGGTTTAGTCTGACCTGTGGTAGCGGGTGAAGATCCACCCTCATATGATGTCGATGTCGGCGTGATGAATCTCGCTGTCAATTCAGCAACAGCAGGCGCTATAAAAGGCGCAGTATTGCACGTCTGCAGGGCGGCCTCAGTCGAGAAAAAGGATTTGAATGGTTGAAACATTCCACCGACTAGATACATGGTTGAAAATAAGAGGCCTCCAGGATCGGGCCCATAACTGTTGGTAGGCGTCGTAAAGGTTGATGGTTGTGTCCCGGGGAAGTCAACTACAATCACTGTATCGGCATTGACTGAGCAGGTAGTAGTTCCACCTGCATCCACTGTGGCTAGCGTTCCGTTCCACGTGTACCTATCAGGATAGATATTGTACACCGTAGGGAAAGCGCTGCAGCGAGATTAGCCTCGCATGGTTCTTAACAACGTGATACTCAAAACATACATGTCGGTGGTGTGCATTGTGCCGGTGCTCCAATATGTCACTTCAACAGTCTGCGTACCCTCGGCGTTGGTGTTTGTGGGAATGGTATAGCCGGCCGGTAATTCATTGAAGACGGTGGAAGTTTTGGTAGTGTCCAGGTCGGTATTGATAACTTGGACAACAGTAGCCGCAACTATTGTGGTGTCGAAGGCTCGTGGGGTCCATATAAGCTGGTACATATTGTCAACTGTCGCTGTACAATCTGCTTGGCATGATTGGCCGATCACTGTTCTGATATTAGCTTGAGCCCTAGGCTGGATCCGCTTGCGTCCAATGTCACTGACCATAATGAGACGATAGCCAACACAGCAACAGAACTGCATGAGCAAGCGTACATCTCGAGCTCCTCATCTTTTGCATACGCAGTGGCGGAGGTGATGGGAGTCAAGGAGAGCAGAAGCATACAGATAAAAGAAAAGACAAGAAAAACTACCCCCAAGTCCGTGAAAGATGCTAGAGACGCGGCTACCAATCGAATATAAGGCTGAGATCCCTCCATGTCATCTCTGCGCAGCATCTCCGGTTTTTTTTCCACGTCTTAAAATGCCTTGTCGCCGGAGTTTCATGACCTCCAGAAGGGGCTGTGCAAGGTTCCAGAAGGGGAACATGGCTTTTTGTAGAGAACGAAATTATCGCAAACACGAGCTGCAGGAGGTAGATAGTTCCTATGGCTGCTTTCGCGATATTGTGGACTCACCTCCATAGACATTTTCGGAATTCTTGAGCGGGCAAAGCGGGTCGCGGGATAAACCGAACGCCAAGGGCCTTGGCAAATGGCCGCTCCAATCTCCACTGACGGTGCTCTATTGACCGAATGAGAGAATGCAGGCATTGTAATTGGGCTGCGGGAAACTGGCTTTGCCAATGCTAAGATGCGCCAGCTGGAGTCGTCTCCTCCAGGAGATGTGCCTTGTTGGCTTTCAATGTGCAAATTGCACGCAAGATATTGGTAAGGCTCACTGCACGTAGAGCCTTACACGCTGTCTACATCCCTCAGCCTCACCCCCCCTGCATCATCAATCTTTACCTTCATAATGGACCGTCGTCTGGACAGCCATAGTCTGCTATGGCTGCTATAGCAGACTTCACGATATCCACACCAGAGTGCGATTCTGTTTTATGGCTGACTGCCAGTCAGTCTCAGGCGAACAATTAGTTTCCTCTGCTTTCAATCTCTCCCGCTATTGATCATCACTGGTTGTTTCAGATGTCGCATCAACACAGTGATCATCAAGCAACCTTGGTGGGAGAAGGAACGAACCTCCTTGGGCGTGACCGTGCAGAAAGCCACACGAGAACAGGGGAGCATACGGCCGAAGCGTCATCTTCAGAGACAGCTATCGGTACATTCAATCATGAAGGGTCGCATCGAACAGCTTCAACCACGGGGAACTCTGCGTCTCTGTCGGCGCGCTCTGTGAACCCAACATTGCTTGTGCTCCAACGGACAAAGTGGGACATTGTCCTCATCGTAATCACAACGGCGATATTTGTGCTCACAGCATGGTTTGCACAAGCAACCTTCTCAGAGTCGACAATGACGAGCCTTAGGTATGACATCCTTATTGTTGTTGTTGTAAAAGTGTTCATTACCTTTTTTGAGGACTGACAGAATATTCTGGAGCAGATCAAATACCAAGAACCTTCTGCACATTGACATATCCAACACCCTAACGATCCTCAGGTTACTGGAAGGAGTGCTCTCCGTCTACACTTCGGCCGTGATGCTGAGGGCATGCGAATTACTACAATGGTCTCTTTCTAGCAGGAGGGACGGTGTTGATGCACTGCGCTTGCTCGGACTTTCGCCAACGACGGGCATTCTTGGAAAAATCGGTCTTACCTTCAGCAAACACGCTTCCTGGAAGGATCGATTGGCCGCAAGTACGAGAATTGGGCTGTCGAGTGCGGTTTGGATTTCCGGGGTCGTATTGTTCGCGCGGACGCAACTAAAGGTGGTATATGACTCCGTAAGCACTTATAACGTCACGGCCGGTGTCGGCCAGTTCAATGGATCATACATACCCGAGTACCTGCAGCAATACCAGCAAACAAACACTGGTTACGAATTCGTCGTATTGCCATATTCAACCGTGGTCACAGCATCAAACCTAGTTGTCAACCCGATGCATGCAACAGCCATAGATCCAGCGACGTGTGAAGGTGGCATGGTCTGCAATGCATACCTGATATCGGGCGGTTTGATCATGACAACACCATGGCCACCAACAAATTATCCGTTGTATCCAGTGGTGACAATCCCAGGCGTTCCATCACTACAGGTCGACTTTGTCCGAGGGATACACAATGACACATTCATCGATTCTACGGATTGCCAGGTATTTGGTCAACAAGGGTTTCTGATCGGCATCAAATTCTGTCTCGCACGGAGCCAGTCGGCGGTGGGTTCATTATTCGCAGGTGGGTTGAGACATTTTTCTCGCCGTGCATATACTAATCTTCTCAGGCATTTTTGTTTGCACTCAAGGAATAGTCGGGAATGAATGCTGGACAGAACCGAAACCGCCGGAAGTCACCACAACCTTCTCGATCCACCGCCGTCTTGCCTCAGTAACAACCGCGAGATCTAATTTCTCGATTCTCTCCATCGACGAGATCACCGATCCCATGCAAGACACCGATCTTGATGTTGAAGGGCTCAAAAATGCGTTTGCATGGCTCTTTAATTTCAGCGCAGCAGGAATCCCTGCCCCCGCTTCCATTGCGCAATACTTCTGGACAGTTCAGGACCAGTTGGAAAGTGAATATTGGTCTATTGAGCCGTATCAGACCTTCCACAGTATCTTAGCCTTCCCGTTTTGGCTGTTCAATCCCAATAACTTCGGAAACGTTCAGCTGGAAGCAAGAAACATTGTGGCGGGGCTGCCACCTGAGTTTTACACGAACGCCTCGATTGGTGCTCCTTATGAAAAAATAGTCGTCGATCGGTATGGCCCCACTGCTTCATTGTAATATAGCTAACTTGGAGCAGTCCAATGTTCATAGTATTTTGCGCTCTGCAGGCACTGGTCCAAGGTATTGTGTGGGCTGTCCTGATCTGGCTGTGGACAACAGGCGCATATCTCCCAGAGCTCTCCTCATATCCATTAATCGATTTCGCAACCAAAACTCAACTTGTGGACACATCTCAAAGCACAGCCGGACCTTGGTCCACCCGGAGAGCAAACCAAATCTTGGATCACGGTACAACCGATCAGTCCATTAGAAAAGCTTTGATGCACGAAAGAGTGACGGTTATCAGGGGCGAGGATAATACGAACCTTCGAGCAAAGGTGGAAAGAAAGGCCGCATCATCTTCTGCTTTATCATTGCCACGAGTTGAGCCTGTTGTCATTAGCGTGGGTGTCCAACGGTCAAGAACGGCATGAACCTGAAGCAGCGCTCTCAACAGTGACAATCCGCTCTACCTGAGGAGGGATTACTAGGGCGTCTCTAAGATAGAATTATTACTACTTCCATTGAACAGCGCAAACTAATGAGATGCACCAAGACATCATAGCTGCCTATTAGCGACTGCTTCAGGTACTTCCAGGTTTATTTGTTAGGATACGAGTACCTCGTACTCCGTGAGTAGTGGAGCGTCACACCGAAAGTCTCGAATGGTGAGCCACATACGAAATGTCCAAGGGCATGTGTCGCATGACACTTTTCACGAGGCCATTCTCAAGACCAGCCTGGAGGCACCCCTTCGCTCGACATACTCTACTACTCGACTCGTTGAGTCTCTCTTCTCTTCCCTCGAGTCTTCAGATGGACGCATATTACTCGATAAAACCACTGCCCGCCACAGGACATGCCACATTCTCTCACCTGCAGGATCAGAATCTTATGAAAATAAAGAAACGACGTTGATTTCCCGTCTTATCCGGCGCTTTCTGTCTCTAACTCGATATTCCTATCTCCTACGACACCACCTCCACCTCCACATCCGTGCTGTTACTCAGCTTCTCGAACTGCTTACAGTTCTGCTCATACTGCTTTAATTTGTTCGTGACAGCTGCATAGGCGTCCGAGCCCAGAATCACGTGCAATGGTGGGGTTTCCAATATCGCCAGCTCGTACATTGCTTTCGCGCCCTTGATGGGGTCTCCGGCTTGTGTCATGTGGCGTTTCCCCATGCGATCGGCGGCGTCGAGATCTAGAGGGTGAAAAGTGGATTCGGTCAGCGAGAAGCTTTATTCCAGGCGAGGACGTGTCGCATGCAAGAGTGAATCATTAGACCCATTGTGGTGGAAGCTCTCCTCTCCCCCTCCCCAATAAATGACAGGCAAGGGAATGAGGGCAGATATAAGAGTATTCCATGGTCATGTCCACAGCACAAAATTGACTGATGAATGCGGAGAGCATGGTGATTATAGTGAAAATAGAAATGTCAAGGTGAGGATTGAGAAGTTATGCTTTAAGAAGAGGGTCGACGTACGGTCATATAAGGGGTGACGGTTGGCAAATACCATGCTTCGGCCTGCCCAATCGGTTCTGGAGAGCTGTTATTGACTTGACCATTGTATAGGTTGCAGCGTCAGAAGAGGTGTTGAAGACACGTACCTGAACCCACCCGGCTCGATTACCGTGAATTTTACTCCCCACTCAGACTTCACCTCTTGACTGACGGCCTCAGTGAATCCTTCAACAGCCCATTTACTCGCGCAGTAGACACTGAACAGCGGAAACCCTATCTGGCCTGCGATGCTGGTAACTTGTTGGATTAGACCACCGGGTGGACTCTGGCCGTTACGCATCGTCTCCATTGCGGCGCGAGTAACATCGAGCACCCCGAAGAAGTTGATGTCCATTTGCTGTCTGATTTCAGCGTCGTTGTACTCTTCAAAGCATCCTGCAAGTCCATAGCCGGCGTTGTTGACGACAACGTCGATGCGGCCGAATTTCTCGAGTCCTTGTTCAAACGCCTTCTGAATGCTCTCTTTGTCCGTCACGTCCAGTCGAACCACGAGACAATTGTCTTCGTTCGCGCCCTCGAATCGTAGCTGCGACGGGTTCCGTGCGGTGGCCACGACATAGTCTCCACGGTCGAGGACCTCTTGGGCATAGTAATGCCCGAAGCCGGTGGAAGTGCCGGTAATGAAAAAGATGCGTGGCATCGTGCGGGAATGGTTCTGCGACTGTGTAGTGGAGGACGTTTGGCTGCTGCGTGGCTACAGGAACCGACCCATGCGATGGCGACTGCAGTAGCAGGCTGAATTGGATCCCTGAACAGCAGACTTGCTAGCTTTTGATACCCGGAGCACGGATACATGGAGTCCATGGCCTGTTGCTGGACTGCGGTGTGACCTCTGCTTTTGTTCCATGATGTATTCGTTTACCCATGTTGTATATTTTCTCCCCGAAAACACCGTCCATCGCCAGCCCGGTATTAAGATTGTCTGTGCTCTGACTTGTCGTAGACCTTGTCGTTCCAACTCCTGTTCTAGATTATCTCCGACGGTACTGTCCAACATGGTGGTAGACTTGAGGTCCCACGTGATCGGCTCCGATGACAAACTTGGCTGACTAACCTCAGCCGAGGCTGAAGCCCCTTTGCGGCCTCGACCCTCTTCTTCGATTTCTTTTCTGTGATCGTGATGCACAGCCAGCTCCGGGTCCTTGGAATGGACATGGACATACTGCTGTCGTTGTCTAATAACGGGATGGCGCGTCGCAGACAATTCACCAGCTGTGACCCCTGCAGAAAATCTCGGATTGGGTGTGATGCTGCCATCTGCGAGGGCTCATGTACCAACTGCATACGCCGAGGGAAATTTTGCACCTTCGACGTAAGTATTTTCACCTGTCGCATATCGTGGGATATGTGTGTGACAGATGTAGTGGATCGACCAAGGCACCAGTAGTAGTCGGTCTGAACGCCGGCGTCTGAGAAGGACGGCGAAAGAAGCCTCAACAGGTGACAGAAGGCGAAATCTCGCACATTCGACATCCACCTCCACGAGCGTTCTGCATTCCCATTCAGACCATGTTGTGGCTCGGAGACAGCAGGCGATGACGCTGCATCATATGCTGTGGGACATCTTCACCGCTCTATTCGAGCCTCAACTAGGCTTGTGGATCGGAACCTACTGTAATCCTTTCAAGGGGCTTGACACTGTAGGGATCCTTCCTGGGCCGAAAATGTGCGCTGACGGACGCAGGCCCCCAACGCATTGGTCTCAAGGCTGATGGTGACACTGGACAACTTCCCCGCGACGCCCTTTGACAAACAAACAACACAGAAACTTGGATTTCCCGACATATCATTGGATGCCGAAGACGAGTCGGAACAAGACGCCCTCATCAATCAAGCTCTCATCAGTGCTGTGCACGCATTCTCGGCTCGATGGCTTCCAACCGGATATTTCCGTAAGGGCGCCGAGACCAGTCCGCAAGAGTCGAATGCGATGAAGGAGTATTTTATGGAGAGTATTTGGTCACGAGCGCATCAGGATGTGGCTCGCGTACTTACCAGGCCCAGCTATCGGTCGATTCTTGCTCTGTACCTCTTCGGCACTACGCCGTTCTCGTCTAAAAACAAGGACGGGCGGATAGCTGATTATTGTTTCGAGAGTGCACTCCGCCACTATGTCCATCTGAGAGCAAAAGCCTCCATTGCAACGAGATTCCCTTCGTCAGCACGCCAACAGACATATGACCCAATGGTCAATACACCCCATATGAGCAAGGCCCAAGGAGAATATATCCACTTGCAGGACACGGCGTATTGGTTTGGAATCGTAATCGATGGTTCTCGGGCGCTGACAAGATGCCGACCTTCGGTCTTACTCCCTGGATTCTGCGGCGAGCCGCAAGTGTGGGAACCCGTGAGGAAGCAATCTGAAACCTTTGACACAATTTACCGACCCATGCAGTCATCGAAGGCGATGTTGACCGATGAGACCGTCCTGGCCATGATCCAGTACGGATCCTCATGCAAGACTCTTTTCTGGAAGGTGGTCTCCCGAGTCCAAGACTGTCTTGTCCATCGGTCTATCGAGATTCCGCTGGAAACACTGATGGAGAGCGTAGTGCAAGAGATGAACCGCTTTGAACGTATTTTTGGGCCCTTTCTCGATAAATGCGCAAGGGACCACGTTTTCCTGTCGGAAAAGTCGCGCATCAGCTACTGTAAGCGTTATTTCTCCTTGTACACCTCAGCTATTGACATTTTCCTCGACAGTGATCCTGAGCCTGCATTTCCACCTGGGTGTGCTTACTCTGGTTGATACCTTGGAGGCACAGTCAGGTGTGCAGGTTCCCTGTCAGCACATCGACATTGGCGAGTGTAGGCTCTCATCTACACGCACGGTTGTGAACACCATCAATATGATGTTGCTGCCACCTGAATCCTACAACAGCGAGAACGGTGCCAATCTCATTTTCAAGGACCCGTATCCAGAGCATACAAGGAACGCGCTTGTGAGAGCAGCATACTCTGTCCTGACTTTGTTCAGGACCATGTCTGTGACCAGGCACGCTGCGGAGATCATGGCCTCCTCCTTGTTCACCGGCCTCGAGGTCCTGACCCAAGTTTCATACACCGCAGCCGAATCCCTCGACGGTCTGCATGGAGCGTATTTGGAAACTGACTTGGTTGTCAGACACCGACGGACGGACACCTCAGCCCATCTTACAGCGCCACTTTCTTCTCCCTGTGACAACCCGGTTTCTCACGAGATGTTCGAAGAGGAAACCGTCAGGCAGCTCGACCTTGCAGGGGACGATCCGTCCTTGGTCAAAAAGACCATCGAGCGCCACGAGACCCACCACCGTCCTGCTGCCGACGACTTTGCCTGGTTTGATCTGTCCGAGATCGATCTTACTTCCATCATGCAAGATTGGGCATTTGAGGTGTGTGAGGGCTTCCTTATAAACAATTTATCTTGAGCCATTTACACAGAACACAACGAACTAACAGCAAAAATTAGGATTGCTTTTCCACGGGGTAAATCAAATAAGATTCCCTGCGCTAGGCTGAACGCGATAAGTGGCAGATGGGAAAGTTCCTTGACTAAAGTCACACGTGCCCAGCTAGAAGATTTCGTCTTGCGGCACTTGCATAGTAGTCTTCCAAGTTTCAGAGAAAGGGCGTCGTTACATACCCGGTAGGAAGATGATGAACGATTAGCCTCTTCCACTTCCTCATCACTATGTCACAATATCGGTTCACCATTCTTTCTCGACAACTTGGCCGCTCATCTGATCTTTCTCATCATGAGTCCTGGCCATCACCTGGGGCCCGAGGATGCTGGCAGCGGCGACCGGGCTGAAGGCGAGGTTCACTTCCTCCAAAGTCTTATCCTTTGTCTCCACCATCAGAAAGTAGGCTGAAGATGGGAAGAAAATTAGTCTCGGTGTTTGTGTTCGTCAGTCGACTCCAGTAGGAGGGCGCTTACCATAGGGAAATACAAGCGCATTGAAGATGATGTAGAGAATGAAGATCTTGTACCCAGTAGCGGTGAAAGATATTGGACCCGTGAAGACAGTGAGGAACGTGAAGAGCCAAGTCGTGATGCCCGCGACGCCCAGTCCGACGTGCCGCATGTGCAGTGGCAGAATCTCGGAAGGATACAGCCAGCTCATGGGTAGCATGCCGAAGGCAAAGCCAAAGAAAAAGACGATCAACATGACCATCCCTGCCCAGCCGGCGCTCTCACTGCCGATCGCAATGGAGATGGTAAATCCAGTCATGCTAAAACGAATTGCGAGTTAGTGATTTGCCTTTCCCCTTCTGCAAAACAGTTGAAATCGAGCGGGATATCACCCACCCGAGAGTGCAAATCGTGGTGCCAATCATGAGTGTCGGTCGGCGTCCCCATCGTTCAATGGTAAGCATTCCGCAGGTGGTGAAAGCGGCCCACGCGACTTGAATGATGGCAGCAATCATGATGGACTTGAGCGCGTCGAACTTCAGGTCGATCTCAAACAGATTGTTTGTATACGGAACGATCTCACTTTCTGTTAGTCCATGGTATAGAGCAGGGTGAAGAGACAGCGGGTGACGAAGCAAAGACGTACCACGTTCAAGCCGCTCATTTCCTGCAGCATCATAACCAAAAAGCACAGGCGTAACCGCCTACCGAGCTTAAGGTCGGTCGTGTCCCAGAACATAGCCTTGATGCATTGAGTAAACAGCCGAAACCCCTTCTCTTCGCGTTTTTCTTCATCGTCAACCTCAGCTTTGAGTGCGGCGTAGGTTGCTTGTATAAGCTCTGAATGCTCTGTCTGGTCATACACACGAGCCAAGACATTGTTCGCTGCTTCGACATAGCCCCGAGCATACAGCCATCGAGGTGATTCAGGGAGCAAGAAGATGGTCGCCTGAGTTTGGGACTTAGCACATCTCTGAAAGGCGAGCTGGTAACGGTTAGGAAACCATACCGCTGTAAATGTACCAAAAAAGCCCTGGAAAGCAGCAGGGAAGCGCCATATAAATTCCTGATTTGTGGTGTGTGAAAGCAAGCCAAAAACCATCCAGTCCGCCACGACGATACCGAGATGCATTCATGTCAGCAAACGTCGTTTGAACACTTCGCCATTGCACTTACTACTGCAAGTGTGAAAAGTGCAGCAATCAAAATACCGCGTCTGTTGGGTTTCGCAATTTCTGAGGCGAGCAACGGAATGGTGCAGCTTACGAAGCCAACGCCAAAGCCTGCAATCAGTCGGCCGGCGATCATCTGGGCGAGGCTGAAGGACGTGGCTTGCAAGGCAGCACCAATGACGAGGAATAAACAGCCGATGACTATGAGGCCGGCCATGTCAGTTCAGACCGTTCCAAGCTCGATTGTAGTGGAAGAAGTTGTTTTGCACCGACAAATAAGCCAACGTCGGCCGGTACGATAGCCAATTAGCATTGTTACAGCACTGCCAAATATCGCACCAACGGAGAAGATAGCCACTATGCACCCAACTATAAGAGGGTCGGTCTTCTATTGATGGGTTAGCCATGAGCTATGACAGAAGAAGCAGATGAACAATTACTCCCATGTGATGGAGAAGCGAGGGATTGTTTGACAGAGCTCCGACAACAGCCTGATCATATCCGAACATCGTGAATGCAATGCCGCAGCAAACCATGTAAGCCGTGACCAGCGCATTTCCACGCAGACTTTTGATGCCGAGAATATTTGGTTGCCACATAGCGATGTAATCATGAAACGTTCTGGACAAAACACAAACCGATCACTACCTATCTTTGGTTGTCAAGAACGCGACGGGGCGGGAGAGCCAACCCTCCTTTTTATATAGAGCAGACCACTAGCGCGAGCGGGAGCAGAAACAGAGATGGAGGAGATTCAGCTTCAACTGAGACCGGAAACACCGTGACATATCCTCGCGTACTCATGCCGAGCTTGAGCGAAGGGTCCGAGAAAGGCAGATTGCGCTTTCGAGGCTCGCGCTTCGCCATCGCAGGGCAAGACCGAGGATTCAACCCCATACACAAGCAGTTCCGGGCCTAGTCTTGTGGCGGGTAGCAGAACACTAGGGGATCCTTGGTGTGTTAGCCAGTGAAGCATTCCTGCTGGCGTTCGATGGGCAAGTTGTAGACAGGACATTGTAGAGATCTCGGACGCGATGTCCCTTTTTCTTGAGCCTCCAACCCGCTCACGTGATTATCACGTGGACGACTCCGAGACAGTTCCCACGTACCCAGCAGGGACCGAACAGACAAGAGTCCACTGGCGATCAATCACCAGTTCTAGCACTCCACGAAATCCCAGCATCGACATAATGCCAACGAACGGTCTCTTGCTCTGGCGCACCATGCCAAACTCTGACAGCATTTGGTCGCTGCCATTGCGGGCCCGATGGGTCTGACGGCCAGCACCACCATGGCTTCTGCTTCGAGGCCGATGCCCTGTCAGGGGAAGCCCGCTGCCAGAAATCGGTCTGTTGATCTCAGTCGGCCTTCCGACCAATATAATACTCTGATGATTTGCTGCTTCATTAATTCAAGTTGAGTATTAGTGAGCCCCTTCTCGCATCAATCTCAATCCTCGGTCATTTAAACTTTTGGCATATGAGCTCCTGCCAGCATTATGGTGAATATCAACACAAACGGCGATTCCGCCCTCCAAGCAAATGGTGAATCACATTCTTCGGTTGCAAAAGAGGCAAAACGCATCCTCATGGACCATTTGATCAGAGATACGAACTTTGCTATGCCCGCTGTGGTGTCCGAAGAGGCGTCAAGGGTGATTTTCACTCCAGACACTGAACCATTTATGCCTACCCCCATGAAGATGACAGAGTCCGTCTCTGCGTTGTGGGCATGTATTGGATTATTTGCAAATGCCATCTGTCGAGAGCGCTATAACACCCCAAAACCGGAGAGTATCGAAGTGGATGTGTATAGTGCCACTCTTATGTTGTTCTCTCTGATGTTATTTCAACTTGCCGGGTCTGGATTCGAAGATAGTGAAATGACAGCGCGAACAGCTCACATCGATAAAGGCATGATAAGTGAGACCTATAGGAGCCTGGCAACAAACATGTGAGCAAATGCGGTCATTGATTGCTCACATGTGTTTGTGTGCTGATTATTTTCTCATAGTTACAAGACAGCTGATGGCCGCTACTTTCAACTGCATGGCAGTCTCAACACCACGCCGGTCCTTGACATGATCGATTTGCCGCAGCATCGCCTTGACCTGCAAGGATCAGATCATCGGAGAGCGGTCAAGGACATCTACAAAGCTACAATTGCAAACAGGGACAGCGTATCCCTGGACATTGAAGTCAATGAGCGATGGCGACAACCAGGCGTGACCTGCCTCACTGTCGACGAGTTCGCGGCCACATTGCACGGCAGATGCAGCATCCAAGAGCCATTGTACAACATTTACAAGGTCCACGAGACACTGCAACCCGTGCCATGGCCCAAAGCAGAAGCTCAACAAGGTCCACTAGCAGGAATCAGAGTGCTCGATCTTACAAAAGTAGTTGCCGGTCCCACAATAACGCGGGTCCTGGCGCTGCTGGGGGCAGATGTCTTGCGTATCTCTTCAAATACTCAACCCGACGCCACATTTGCCCTTTTCGATGGCCAGCTGGGCAAGCGGGATGCCGACCTCAACTTGAAAACCGCCCAAGGGAAAGCCCGCTTCGAAACCCTCCTCAAGGACGCCGACGTGGTTGTGGATGGTCACAGGCCCGGAGTCCTGGAAAGACTGGGATTCGGCCCAAGGTGGGCCCAGGAGCTGGCCAGGCGGAGAGGAAGGGGAATGGTGTTTTGCAGGGAGAATTGCTACGGCTGGGTCGGCGAATGGAGCTCGCGGTGCGGTTATCAACAGATCAGCGACTGTGTACTGGCTTTCCCCATCCCCTGTTCCTTTCGTCCAAGTCTCTATTGAAACCTACAGTAGACTGATACGATCAATCAATCAAACAGGTATCCGGTGCGTCCTGGGAACAGGGCAAGTTCCTCGGCCTCAACGAGCCCATTGTGCCGCTACTGCCCAACTCTGACTATCAGTGAGTTCGTTCGCACTTCCAGCATCTTCTTAGCGAGAAAATGTGCCTGGTGACGGAGTGACTGACACTTTGCCCCATCGCCGGCTTACACAGAACCGGACTAGTGGGCGGCGTGGCGATCATGCAGGCCCTCCTGCAAAGGAGCCTCGACGGCGGCTCCTACAACGTCGACGTCTCCCTCACGCAGTTCAACAACTGGTACATCCGTGCCCTCGGACTCCACGGCCCACACACCCAGGCGTCGCTGCGGACAATGTACCCCCTGTTCAAGCCAAGACACGACACGGACATCTTCGAGCTGATGAAGCTCACCATGCAGGCCACCACGGTCGCCAAGGGGGATGGGCCAAGACAGCTTTGGGATCCGGCGCGATTCACTACGGGCCCGATCAGGTGGGGCGGCAAGGCAGGCGAAGTGGCCAGCTACCTCGACTGGCGGAGGATTGTGAGAGTCAAGACCGGTGACGGCGACCATCGAGGTGTCGTCTTCGACTTTGAGCACGGGTCGTGCATGCCTGGCTCGGACGAGCCGGAGTGGCTGTAATAGCCCTGTAAGGCTATGACCTGCGATCTGGTATCGTCCACCGTGGTCCATGCCACCCGTCGCTTCTGTAGAGAACAAAGACCTGCGCCTCTATGTATGATCCATAAGAGGACCACCATCGACTCGCACTGGCGATACGCGACTGTTCCATACTCCTAGATAATTGCTGATTAAATCATGCTCCATAGTCTAGGTAGTGTAGACCAGCAGTACGAGACGCCAGATTCCCGGAAACCCATTCAAAACCGTGGGGCACCAGAAAGATAGGCGCCTAGCAAGTATCTTGGGACTCTTAATTGCGCTAAGCAACACCCACATGGAGTGCAAAGTTCCTAAAAGTACTTCCTGGTGCTAATATACGCAAAGGCTGAAGATGACACCGAGGGATGATAGAAACGACGACAAAGAGCCAATCAAGAGACTGCGCCAGCCATGACCAGCGGCCGGACGCCGACGACCTGCTTTGTCTTGCCCGCTCCGCCTGGTGCACCAGGGGCAGAAGTAGAGCCAGACCCGGACGCGGCGGCGGCGGCATTGGTGTTGCTGTCAAGCCTCATGTCCCTTAACTTGGCAGCCACATCGTCCTGGTCGCCACCGCTTGTATGCGTCGTGCCCATCCCGATGCCCTCGTCCTCTCTCACCTGCCTCCTCTTCACCCCCTCAGGCACTGGCAACTCCACGCACCGGGCACCAAGCCGTCCCTTGATGTCCTCAAACAACACCTCCATAGGCGCAATATACGCTGTCTTGCTCTTCTCGCCCCATGCCAAGACATGGCCGCATAGCCCCCCCGAGGTAGGATCATAAACCCATGCGCCGCTGTCTCCCGGGATGCCGAAGCCTCCTTCTACACACCAACTCACAGAGAAGGATTGCCGGCCGTGCATCTTCACCAGCGACATGGCCTGTGAGATGCGTCCACGTCGGAAGCCGGATGAACGACCACGGCAGTGTACTCGTAGCCCGGAGAGGGAAGACAGGGGTGTTATCGTGGTGAGGACAGGGATTGGATCACCCTTTTGGGGAGAAGTCCTAGATCCTTGGCGTGTCGAGGATGTCGTTGGCGGAATGGTTGTACCCTTCTGCTGCGAAGTTATTGCATTCTCGACCTTCAAGCGATCCTCATGGATCCGAATCAGCGCCCAGTCAACTTCATGCTTCATTTCCCCTCTTACCACGCGTCGAATGCCGCTACTCGCAAAGACGTATCCGAACGCATGGCTCGCGAGGTGGTCATCGTCGCGATCTTCCTCGCTAGGAAAGAAGTCGTCGTCCACATCGTCGATGGCAGGTTGAGTCACACATAGATCATCATCAGAATAGGGTGCGATTCCCGTTTTGTCGCCGATGGAGGCCGCGTCGTCTGCGTCTGCTTCATCAGACGAAGATGCGTCGGATCCGTCATCGTCATCGAGTTCGGGAGGGCTGTCTTCGAGGAACCAGAACTCGTTGCCGTCTGCATCCATGATGGCATAGTCTGGTCGGATAGTGCTGGCGTCGCTTTGGTCGTCGTCATCATCACTGTTGTTCTCAAAGTCCTCGTCAGAAATGGCAAGATCGGAAAACCGCGAAAGGTCTTCCTCTGATTGCATGAAACGTACATCGGCTGAAGTGTCAAATTGTCCAGGCATTTTACGTGGTGCGGCAGCTCTTCGTGCTTGCTGTTGCTGCTGCTGCTGTTCACTGCGTCGAACGGTATCAATATCGTCGTCTTCATCCTCTTCGTCATCGCTGGGAAGGTCGAGCATATGGTGCACCGTCATTCCGTAGGGTTCGCCGTCGACCAGGATGGTGCCTCCAAAGGAGACAGGGGGTAGATGTTCGGCATCCTTGAAGGCTCCAATGCTGGCACCGCTAGTGGGTCGTTCCTGATACTTTTGTTCCAGAGGTCTTCGAGCCATGGATTTGGGACCTCTATATTTCGAACAACTGGAACCATACCCCGATCGCCTCGGCTTTCTCCTTCTACCAGTGCCGCTTCTTCGGACTTCGCCATTGAGAAGGACAACGCCCCACCCCTTCTTGGGTCTAAACTTCTTCCTCAGCACGTCACGGACCTTGTTGATCTGTGCGCATTGAATGCAAATGGTGGTCTTGGCATTCTCGGGGGCACTGCCGAACATCATCAGGCTGAGGCTGCAGGACGATTCGGGAGAATCCTTTAGAGCAGTCTCCAACATCTTGCCTAGCTTTGGCATCACCATGGTATTCCATTGGTCCAAGTCTGCTTGGGGAATATCCACGTCACTCCATTTCCGCAGAGGTTTCTCCGTTGGCTGCGTCAAATGCTGAATTGCTTCAGCTTTCCGCTTAGAGTTCGCTCTTTTAGGGAGTTCGGGCTTGACGTCGTCAGCCAGTTTCGGTGGCATTTTCTCCTCTTCGGCTGCTTTAGCTTCGGCTTTGCACATTTGCTCAATGATGATGAGCTCGAAGATCTCGATGTCAGAGATTGGAGGTGGGCCTTCTTCATCAAGAGCGCAACATTGTAGCAGATCCTTGGCGACCTGAAGCAGGAATGCTCCAGCATCCTCATAGTTGTTCCTGTATTGCAATTCCGTGGGCGCTTGCAAACATTTTTGAACAACCCGCATGTACTTGCTTCCACACTTTGAAGCCAGCTTATGTACGTAGATCCGCTGGACTCTTTCCATGAAGAGTCGGCGGTCATACTTTGGTTTCCACAATTTCTGTAGTGGAATCCACAAACCAATCTCCAACAGAAGCAGGCCGAGGCTGTAGATGTCATACGCAGGAACAACCTCAGAAGCGTGAATGTCGTGGTCAGGGTGGCGGTAGATGGTTGCTGCGAAAGACTCCTCGGCTTGCAAGCGTGAGAGAAAGTCCTGGCAAGACTGTAGTAAATAGGGATATCTCAGTTCTTTCGACAGGTGGGAGCGATGCATATGCTCTCTGCTGCCGATTAGAAGGATGTTGCTGCTGTTGATGTACTGATGAGTTTCGCCCTGGGCGAAATAGCCCATGATCGACAAAGCGAGATTGTATGCCAGTCGGAAGCGATCTTCGAGGGCCGGCGACGACCCTTCTTGATTGTTGCTTGTGATCAAGACGGATGCAAGAGTCCGGTGTTGCTGTAAAGTTTTGTGGTCGTGTCCCTCGGGCAAGGCATAGACCATCGCACAGCGCGGTCCATTGGGGTCGACAGTAAACCCGAGAAGTCTCAGGTGTCCACACCACGACAAAGATCGATCTTTGCAAAGCTTCTCGCCAAGTTCATGGAGCTCGAAGACATCCTCGGCGCTCCCGACAACATATGGTGGACAGTCGGCCCTGAGAAAGTCGACGAGGACGGGGCAGGCAGCCTGGCGAAAATAGGCGATCGACCACTCTCTTGATATTACCGAGCCTTCGGCGGGATCATACGGTGGGGGATCAGCTGCTTGGGGTGAGTACGTGCTGAACTCGAGACCGTTGAAGTCGATGTGCAGCGGGTGGTCATAAAGCGGGCCATAGTCAGTGCCATCAGCAGCAAGAGACGCATGGGCATGCTTCATCCGTTTGGCATCACCACCCTTCTCGTCGGCCCTCCTTGATTCCTCCAGGCTGTAGAGGACGTCAATGCAGGTAGTCAGCTGCTCAAGCAGGGCGCGTCCAGTCATGACCTCGTGACTGGTCCAGTCCCTTCGCGGGGCTACCGGACTCGAACCAGGGCCTCGTGCCGACTTCTTCATTTCGTACCGTTCAGGATGTTCAAGCCGGCCGCTTTCCTCCAGAAGTCTCTTAATCTCGGACATGACGCTGGCCACCACCTCGCCCAAACCGGCCTGGTCGATTTTCTTGTCAATGTCGACATCACCCTGGGCGGAATAGGGAGCACCGACGTCGGTCCAGTGCATGCCCCATGCCAGCAACCTGTCCTGCTGAATCTGAAAATCACGCCTCAAGTCCCTCAGCTCGGGCAGGTCGGTGACATTTGCAGCGGCCGGAGTGACTTTGGCGCTTTCATACGACTGCTTAGTGTCCGAGTAGAGCTTGGACAGGCGCTGAAGATAGGTGCCACGCCGCTGAAACATGGTGATGTGCGAGTTTGTCGGTCTGACGGTCGGCGGGTGGATAGAGAGGATTCGAAGTTATCGAGTGCTTTGACGGCGCATGTTCCAGTCTATTGCATGCGACGAGGCTAAAAGTGATGCATCGTTCGAGGAGAGTCGAAGTCGTTACGGAGTACGAGGTAGTGCTGAACTGATCATGCATAGGGCCGAGAAGTCTGAGCGGGCTGGAGCGGGGTGAATCCGAGTATATCGGGAGGGTGGAAATCCTGGTGCCTGGGATTCGGCGCATCAGCCAATTTTCGCCACACACTCGCCGCTCGGATTCCCACTAAGATTGTTGGCGGCCTAGAAACAAACGACGGCTGCCTCTGGTTAGGCGCCCACTCGGGCAGCCTTCAGCCACACTCTCCAGCTACACCAGCCCTTGCTGCCTCATACTCGTAGTACTTGTAGTAGAATCCATACCGAGTATAATACTCGGTCCTCTGCACTGGGGCCTGTTGCAATCATTCGCCGCCGTGACTGTCTCTTCGTTCCCAACTTACAGGGAGGGTTACGAGGGTTACGAGGGTTACGCTGGGATGCGTGAGATAGACCATAGACCGAGCTGAAGCCGTGACAGTTGCCGCACTGTCAGCAGAACACATCACCGCCTGGAATTAGGGAACAACGAAACCCGAAGGCAATGTTGCAGAGAATCACTTTCAGCTCAAATCAACTCAATTGTTCGATTGTGTTACAATTGATGACTACTTGTCTTCTGTAATAGGTCCACTCGAAAGGATACAAAATCCAGCTCGAGCACTGCGGCGTCTTTGCAGAGCAGGAGACAAAGTTCTCTTAAAACCCCTTGCGATAGAGAAAATAAAGCCAACGTCAATCGTTTTGTAATACAGCCAGACCCGTGCGCCTTGTTTCATCATCCATAACCACCTTAACCCATTGCCATGTCACTTGCGTCCGCGATTTTCTAGGTATCGACTGCAGTAGGAAGTCTAACCACCGAAACCGTAGAGGGTTCTGCCTTGTCGCTTGAGGGCATACACGACGTCTGTGCTCTGGGTTAGTCCTTGGTCACATACAGCATGGATCTCAGTCTCGACTTACCAAGAGAAGTAACGGTCTTTCTCTTCGCGTGTTCGGTGTAGGTGACAGCGTCACGAATGACGGACTCGAGGAAGGACTTGAGGACACCACGGGTCTCTTCGTATATCATGGCCGAGATACGCTTGACACCGCCACGACGGGCGAGACGTCGGATGGCAGGCTTGGTGATACCTTGGATGTTGTCGCGAAGAATCTTTCGGTGACGCTTGGCACCACCCTTTCCGAGGCCCTTTCCGCCTTTGCCGCCTATAGAAGAAGCTGTTAGTTATATTGCTGTAGGAGGGAATGTTGTTGCAATCATCAATGTTTTGATTCAGTTGGTGGGGGTGGGCGTGCAACAGCTCCGGGGTGCAGCTTGAAGCAACGACAAGGTGATGTGACGGCGACAACTCAAATAATCTCATCAATCGATGCAGAGAGGTGTCAACTTACGTCCAGTCATGTTTGCAGAAGTGTAAAGAAGATGAAGTGGTGTGCAATTGCCAAGTTATTGATGGTTGGTTGATGAGGTTGATGAATGCGGAACAAACGACCAAGTGGTGAAAGGAGATGGTTAAAAAGCAGGCGGGAAAAGCGAGGGGAAAAGAAGAAAGGGGAAGAAAATCGGTAGGAGGGAGCGAGGATTATAAGCGAAAGGGCAGGAAGGCAGCGCGACACGGGCTCGACGGGGAGTGACAGCAAGATCAGGTCAGGGACTGGGGGCTTGGCGGTGATCGTTGATCCTGGATCCGAAGGTTGATTTCAGACTGCGAAAAGGTCGCTGTGAAAATCAGGAAAAAGACGAGCTTGAAATCACGCAGTCATAACAAGGCACTGTTGCGTGGCGTTGATTGGCTGTGGCATGTTGGGTTTGCTTTTTGTTCTGAATGCCGCGCCGGGCAGATCACAGGTCACATGCTCCATGCCACTAGCGCCTTTTGTGAAACTAGTGGGGAACTTTGAATTTACCCAGTACCCAGTTGTGCCTACATCACGTGCCGGGTCTAGGGCTCAGCCTTGGCAGATCGGCCTTATACTTATGGCGTATTCGAAGAACCGACGAACAAGGCTGTGGACAATCCTTCAAGTAATTGATCATTGTACATGCACGAGTCAAAAGACCTACCCATGCCACCCTAAACTCCTCCGACCTTACCTAGCTAAAATCCCTTGAACCCCTCATACCGCTGCTTCTCCTTGTACTTCTTATATCCAACATACCCACCACCGGCCACGCCGGCAAACAGCAGCACTTTGAAGAAGAACCATCCCCAGCCACCACCCTGTTGCTTGGAACTCCTCCCTCTGCCACTGGCCCGCGCCTGCGCCGCCCTGTCTCTCCCAGAGTTTGCCGCCACCGGATTGTACAGATTCCGTGTTTCCACGCTGATAATGTCAAAGTTGTCCGACAGTTCACCCGTGTGCGCGCTGAATCCCAGATATGCTGTGTTGGGCATCTTCAATGGTTGTTGGTCTGTAGGAGTAATGGAGAAGCAATCAATCCACGCATCGGTCGCTTTGTACTGTAGCTGGAGTGTGAGCGATTTGTCTTGGAAATAGGTCAACTTTGCTTTGGTGGGGATGGAAGCACCGCGCAATCCTCGAGCCTATTGGGACCCTTGGTCAGCCTCATCATCCTAGTATTTTCTCCCCATATCACCGCTGAAATGCTCATCTCTTACCGAGCAACCACCAATTTCGTTCGCCTTCCCGTCATTCGCCGCATCGTATGAAGTCTTTCCATCTCCCATCATCCCCATCACATAGGGAAACACTACCCCAGGTCTGTTGTTCTTGTAGGTGTCGAAGAAAATCCCCAACCCCTCAAACCGATCCGCATGCCCGAACACGGGACCAGGCTGCGCCCTCTCCTTTGTGATCCACATTGCAAACCCGTCTCCGTGTAAATGGCCCTTGCCATGGATTGCGAACTCGAACTCGACTTCCCAGTTCGTCGCCGTCAGCGGTATTCGGGAGAAGATCCAACCTGACTGTGAGGGCATGTCGGAGGCGAGTCGTATGTACTGGTCGGCGCGGATGATTGTGTCGCCGCCAAAGTCAAACCATCGACTGGACATGTCCGAGTCGAGGTATGGAGGTGCGAGACTGTGTGTTCTCAGCTGACGAGAAAATTAGCCAGTGGCCCAGACAGAAGCAGTGGAAAGATGCGTTGATGTCAGGACCTACAGGGACACTCTTCATCTCTGGGTCTGCCTCTACAGCCGCTCGCGTGCCAACTGCGCATGCCGCCAGCAGCCATAATGAGGACCAGACATTGGACGGCCACATCTTGTACGGGGTACAAAGGCTGTCTAATGCTCAGAAATTTCGCAATAGCGGTAAGAAAAGAAAATATCACCGAGACTTCATGGCAAGGCACACACAGCTGTGCGCGAAAGTGTCGCAAACCCCTTAAGGTCGCAGAAAAGTGAAGTGGTAGTAGTCGAACTACCGTAAAGGTGTTCAGTTTCGCCAGACTATTCGACGCAGGTGAATTGGGCCGTGTGGAGAACCACAAACAGTTTGGTGATGCCCCCTGCCAATACTAATGACCTCCACCAATTGTTATAGGCGGGCATGATGGCTCCAATGGCTCTAATTAATGGGCTTACCGGCAGACCTGCCCTGATGAGCCCAACTAAACTAACGGAATGGACATTTGCCTGTGAGGGTCTTTTTACTTGACGGAAACAACGACCAAGCAAGTCCTCCGATATTTCCAGAGCTCCCCTCAACTCAAGACTACCAAAAATCAAAGCTCCCTACTAGCTAGTAACCTACACAGTCAGAGTGTCATAACACAATGGCCTTCGGAGGCTTCTTCGGCGGCGGCTCGTCCAAAGACAACTCTTCCGCCGCATCATCGTCAACCTCTTCCGACTCTTCATCCACATCCATCTCAAACTCTCTGTCATCGTCCTCCTCCTTCACATCCCCCAGCGACACCACCGCAACAACGACGACGCCGACGCAGGGGGTGACACTTCAACGCCTCCAAGCCGCCATAATCGAACAGTCCAACGTCGCCAACGCAAAGCAATTAATCTCCAACGTCAACATAAACTGCTTTGAAAAATGCGTCCCCAGCCCGGGCAGCAGCCTAAGCTCGGCGGAGCAGAAGTGCCTGACCGCCTGTATGGAGAAGTACATTGACGCATGGAACGTGACGAGTCGGGCGTACACGGCGGGACTGCGGAGGGAAAGTGCTTCGTTTGGCGGTGGGATTGGTGGCTCCAGCGCAGGAGGAGGCAAGGAGCTATTTTGAGCTGCTGCCCGACTAGGTGAGGTCGCTGCCGGGACATGTCTGTCGTCCTCCAAAGGGGAACGGGAGAGGAGAATCTGTGGAGCTATGACCAGATCATTCAGACCTTGGTTGACCCAAAACTTGGGGCAACAGCGAGGTGGATGGACACAACGAACGGCTCAAGGCCGAGGTATCTTCACGCAACGCCCAATGCACTACCTGCTTCCCATGCGCTGGTGTCTCTTTGGACATGCTGTACAGATTACCAGACACCAGAGCACAAGGAGAACAGAGCGAACAAAAGTCCTGAGACCTTTCCAAAGACCCAGGCTGCCCTACGACTGATCCTTTACGAAGTCCAACCTCCCACCCCTTTATGGAACTGCCCACGCCCCTCCTCAATGTAAAAACATATTCCGACCGACCTTGTTGCAACGCCTCGCGCGTCTGATCAGTTTCCATCGGCGGTCACCGCCGGGATCCTATAATTCCGAGATCGACTAATCTGATTTCGACATCAATAAGTCCCTGCGCACTCCTCAATCTCAAGCTCAGCTGTACATTAGTCCTTGTTTCAGGGATATCAGGAGAGACAAATTTGAAAGAAAAAAAAATTCTGTAAATAGGATAGCAATATGGCAGTGAGAATCCCCCGTTGTGGACTGTCACACGTTGGACTTCCAGTCCTCTCGTCTCAAATCCGACAATTGAACCATGGGGAGGCGAAAGATCGGGTGGGTTGATAGGAAGGAAAATAGAGTTTACCGCATGAAAAATCAGAGGCTCATCCAAGGCTCAACTGCTTTGCTTGTCGGCATCGGAGGGATAACTTCTCAAACCGCGTGTATGCAAAATACATATCCCATGGCCGCTCATCGCGATATTGTCCCAATACAGTGCATTGAGCACTTTGTGCGATCCTGCACATCGCCCTTTTGGAGTCATGAATAGATATCCCAGCTTTCCGCAGCGTCGTTGCAATCATTATACACAGCAGCGACAACAACAACCACAACCACAAACCACGACCACGACCACGACCACAACCGCTGTGGTGCACCAAATACTGCAACCGCAAAATCCAAAGACACCATCTTCACCACCAGAGTGTCAAGGTGGCCTCCATTAGGATCTTACCCCGCTGTCATCAAAAAAAAAATCGTCAATACCAGAACTGCTCCGGCTGCAGTTCAAATCGAATCCGGGGGCCTTTTTTGTTGTTGTCTTACGCGTCATCGACCAAGACAAGCTCGCAGTCATCCTGCAAGCTGTGATGATCCAATGTCTGTTTGTCTCTTTCCACTTCTTCGTGCGCGCTAGTTTTGCTTGCTGTGCTCTTTCGGTGCTTCGTTGTGCTGATGTAAGATTTAGAAGTCCACGAAAAAATGGCCAAACCTGTAGATCATGTCAGCTCCAAGGCATTCAGACAAACGGGTCACCAAGGCGGCATACGGGTCCTCTCCTTTCTTGCCATATTCTTCTGTCTCCTCGGGATATTTGTCGAACTGACTGGCATCACCAGCTCCACCCTTGACTGGTGGAACGTACGGGGCGTCAATATCTTTCTTCAAAAGCCTCTCCCAGGTGACCTCTGCAAACCACGGATGATTCTTGATGTCTGCCGGACCGCCATGCAAATTGCCTAGTCGCTTGGTCAAGTCGCTTGTGATCAGCTGAACCAGAAGGTCTTGGGCGTCGGCATGAATGTAGGGAGGATATTTGACCCTTCCCTTGAGGATGTTCTCGTAAATCTTGACGGGAGAACCTCCATCCCAGAATGGTGTAAACCCACACAGCATTTCGAAAATCAAGATCCCTAGGGACCACCTAGAAAAACCTCAGTGTGAGAACTACAAACACGGTGGCGACGCCCTTACCAGTCCACCGACTTATTGTACCCCTTTGAAGCCACGACTTCCGGAGCCAGGTAGTCGGGGGTGCCACAAAGAGTCCACGTAATGTCGGGCACTTCTTTGGCAAAACCAAAGTCGGTGATCTTGACATGGCCATGTCTGTCCAATAGAAGGTTTTCTGGCTTCAGGTCGCGGTAGATGATGTTCTGTCCGTGCAGATATTCGAGTGCCAAGGTGACTTCGGCGGCATAGAACTTGGCTACTGGATTGGGGAAGCGCTATCACGGAAGGTCAACGTCAGGTGGCGCTGGACAAGCAAAGGACAGGGCATTACCTGAGACTTTCGAAGGAGGCTGAAAAGCTCTCCACCTTCAATAAAGTCCATGACCATGTACAGGTTTTTGGAGTCCTGGAAGGTGCCCCAGAGGGTGATGAGGAAAGGGTGCTTGACCCGTTGCAGCATACGTCTCTCGTCGTTGGTATGCTCGATCTGCTTCATCTTGACTACTTGGGCCTTCTTCAGGACTTTAATGGCATAGAAGCGTTGATTGTGTTTTGACTGCACCAGGTGCACCCGCCCAAACGAGCCCGTCCCCAGCGTCCTCTGAATGGCGAAGTCTGAGAGGGTGTATTTGCCCTTTGTTTGTCTTTGCACAGGCTTGGATTCCACCACGCCCCCGGTAGGGCTGGCGACAGGGGCAACGTTCATGTCGACACCGCCGTTGCTTTCGACCGACTTGGCATGAGGCTCTGGAGTGGAGGTGGTTGTCACAGCCGTGGTGGCCTGGGAGGGGGCATCGGAGGCGCCTGTGATCCTGGAGGAGACAGGCGATGAGGTGTCGGTCTTTTGTGAAGACTTGTATTGAATGGGCTGATAATTGCCGCCGCCTGATTGAGCGGACTTGTCGTCAGAAGACTCTTTGGTCTTCTTTTTCTTGAGCAGACCTCCAAAGGTCGGCATTTGGGTGACGCAGGGAAGCGCACGTTCCCAAAGGCTGGAATGCTAACAATAGGATGATGGAAGGGAGCTCGGAGGTCTGTTGGACTGCCCACCGAGTCACAACGTGGAACGTGGAATTAGGTGAGGGAGGGCAATGGATTGAGAGAGGTGGGGAGGGGTAGCAACAGCCGCAGCTCGCAGCTCGCAGCAGGGCGAGATAGAGACCAGGATCAACCCACGCGGTTTGCTCGATTATTCGGTCGGATAATGGGCTGGCCGCTGGGAAGCTGCAATGCACACCGATAAGCTCCAATTGAGGACCAAAGGGAAGGTGGCGAGCGCGACAGCAAGGTCAGTCGGAACTGAGATAGCAGCAGTGTCCCTCTTTTCTTGTTTTCCTTATTCAGGGAAGAGGGAAGGGCAATAGAGCTAGAGTGACAAGCTGTGTATCACACGCAGACAAGAAGTCAAAACTCAGGGCGGAGCTGCAACGCTGAAAGCTGAGAGACGGGATCTTTGAACTCTCCGTGTCCCTCTCTGCAGAGCTGGAGGAGGGCTCTGCGAGTGTGCTTGTCACTAGGAGTGGTTTAGGTAAAGAGAGCGCAGGGCGGTTGACGATATTATTGGCGACGAGGGCACCAGTGAGGAGGGGCCAATGCCGGGCTGGTAGCAGCAAGAGGAGCAGGAGGGAGCGACAGGCGGGTGTTGAAAGACGCGGGGAAAGTGACCGCCTAACAATCGCCTAGTTACTCTCGTAGATAGCGAGGTACATAGGTACTGCAGCTTGTCAAGTAGCCGTAGGTAGAGTCGTAGACTCCCCTCAGTGCCCTTCTTTACTGTCCACTCACCTCGTCGCCCTCAGCCACGTATGTCACTGTCCACTAGTGCTGGAACAACCCTGAACAACCCCTCCTGACGTAGGCCACCTAAGCCAACCCAGCCGACGCTTGCCGGGCTGCCTACGCCGCTATCTCCGGGTGAGATGGTCCAACTGATGTACTTGTAGGGACTCGGTTCCTAGAGCAGGGCGAGGGCAACGCAGTCGTTATATATTCAAGCCGTCGTTTGAACAGGAATAGGCGCATAGCATCCCGTGTACGTTCCCCCTGGCTACGTAGGTGAATAGCAAGGCCCTTTCATCATGCCCGCGCCAACCTCATTTCCCGCGTTACCTCGTCGACAATTTCCTGTGCCTCCCCGGCTGTCCGCGCCTCAAAATCGTATCGTTTCGATTCATTAATTCGCCGCACCACAATTCGAACAAGCTTGGGGTGCTTGGAGCTGACCTTGCACTTCAAGATATCGTTGAATGCAATCGAGCTGAATTTGGCATTGGAGCTGTTGTCGGCCGGCATGACATGAATGATGTCGCCATCAAACACAAGCACCCTCTGACTCCCTTGTGCAAAGCCACCCAGCTGTTTCCGCGTGACATAGTATTTCTTGAAGTTGCTGGCAGTTGACAAGAGGTCCTGCTTCTGTGCCAGGGGATGGAGGGGCTGGCCTCTCTTGCCCTTCTTGGGGCCTTGGATATCCAACAAGAGGGGTGCGTTGGGCGACGAACTGCCTGGTGAGCCCGTCAAACTAACACCAGCTCCAAACCTTCGACGCACCAGATCTAGCTCGGATCGTGAGCCCAGGGCTTCTACGGTACGATCCAGTGGCGCCACAGTATTTGTACCGGCCACTTTTAGGACAAACCCAGCCTTCTCCAGGTTCCATCTCTTGCAGACATGGTCCAGGATCTCCGCAATGTAGCCATCCGTGGAGATCTCCATGGTCATTGTCTGCGCGGTCATCTCGAGGTTCAAATACCGTATCCTGATGGTCTTCGTCGCCCCCATGCGCGGCGTGGCTTGCGGTGCCGCTGGCGCAGGGAGATCTGCCGGTGTCAAGGACGTGTTGCTGAGTGCCGAGGTGAATGGTTGTCCAGCCAAGAGTATGTTGGTTCGCGATGGTGGCGCTTTTGACACAGGAGGCGGTGGTGGTGGTGGTGGTGGTTGAGATTGTGGTGTGGCTCCGTCTAGCGCGACGACAGGACCAGCTTCCGCCGCAGCTTCTGGTATAAACTGAGGCGTTTCTTTCTTGTTCGCTTCATGCTGTGCAGGGGAAGCTTCCACAAGTGCAAAGTCATCGAATGGGCGATCTCTTGCACGACCTCTTCCGCCTCTGTTGTTGTTGTAGGTGAAGTCGGTCACAGGCCTCGTACGAACGAGCGGTGGGAAATCATCATCCACCTCTCCCTCTTCCACCATCCGCAATGTCCATTGGTTGACATCAAGCTGTTCGGGCGTAAGAGCCGGCTCCCGCTTTTCTTCTCCGTATCTCCACAGGGCGTGACCGATCGCTTCGGCGACAATGATCAGACTGCCGTCTTTAGACGTCCGTGCCAGTGGCATCTCAAAAGGCTCATCGGTGTCATTGGCAAAAGGCGTGTATATCTTGATCCAGAGTGGATTCGGGGTGCCTTTGCCAGAGAGACCAGCAAATGCCTGTATTGGGTTGCTCGGACCCTTTTTCTGGGCACCAAGGGCCTCAGTAAGTAAGCTCTTGGGCTGGATCATACTAATAGGTCGAGGAGGTGGTAGCTCATGCAAGATCGGCAACGTTCGCTGTCTTCTTGGCGATTCTGGTTGAGATGAACGAGGCCCCGAGCCGGTCAGACTGCCGAGCGTTGGTGGTGTAGATGTAAGATTCGTGTCTTCCATAGTATTGAGTAGGGATGCTGAGTCCATGGTGTCGCCCAGCTCTGAAGACATTGCAGATCCAAGAGATTCAGCATCAGAGTCCTCCTGCACATCTCCTAGTTGACCGGGCTCTGCTCCAACCCTTATTTGTCCGTTATTGGAGATGGGCACAGATTTGGACCTTTGGCCTGCATAGACTTGACGGCGCTGGAAGTAGGCGGGATCGACTTCGTTTTCAGAGGACATGTCGCTGCTCGTGGTGGTGTCGCGCCTGGCGCGAGCTTTGACAGCTTCAACAGCACCGAGAGACCCAGTTCGGCGTCGGTTGTCGTTAGGAGCTTTCAACGGCGACGTCCTTCCCCCCTCTACATCTGAACCCCGGATTGGAGAAGAGTCAGCTCGATGACGGGAGGGCATCTTTGCAAAGCGAATTTGCTGTGCGGCCCGTTGCCCACCGTCAGCCTCCTCGTCTGACTCGTCGGTGAGATCGCTACTATCATCGTCCTCGACATGCTCCTTCTTTCTCCTCCGCCTGACGTTCAAGCCAGGACCAATGGTGTCGTTGCTGGTTCTACCAGTGACGAGGCCACCCTCGTCCTCTTCATCAGCTTGTGAGTTTATTTGCTGGAGGTCGGCACCTTCCTTGAGATACTCGCTGTTGATGGACGTCGGAATGGGTGGAGAGTATGTCCGGTGAACAGGATCAGCCGACCAGCCTGCTGCACGAAATCCAGGAGTGTTTAAGATTGATGAATTAACATTGATGAGTCGCTCTGCAGTGCCATCTTTGGCACTTGCTAGAAAAGATGTGCGCAGATACCAGATGGCAAAGCTGGGGTTCTGGGTCAGCGAATCTCGGGTTCATGGGATCTGACCATGGAGTTCCGGAAGGGCTAGGAAGACACAACTGGGTCAACTCACTCTTCGTTCTGCAAAAGGGCCATGGCGCATGTCTTGAACGAAGTTGACAGAGCCTCAGTTCAGGATCACGCACCGCCCAACGTAGTCCATCAAGAGATCAAATATTTGCTCGACGAAGCAAGTTTGGAATACCCTCGCAGCATATTCTCGAGAAGGTCACCATGAATCGCATCACTCACCTTCTCAAGAAGCAATATGTGGGATATGAAACAACAAAGCTGTGGTGTTTGGTAACACGGACTGGAATCGAGGGGCGACGTCTGGGTCAAACTAGGCTGGAGTTTACGGTAATAAGCACCTGCGGGCACTGGCCAATTAGTACGATAGAGTACTACGCCAGCCTTGCGGCTAGGTAGACACAGCCTCGTCATTGTCACTTCAAATGCGGGCTGCTCCTATGGATTTTGCCTTTCCACTTCATCGTCCTTTTCTTTTGTCAACCTTCGTATCCTGCCTTGCATACTCTCTTTTCTCCTCCACAGCCATAATGGAGTGTCGGCATGCTCATCTAGACACTCTCCACCCCCCAAGACCTAACCAGAGTGTCTACCGCGAAGACTGCACCCAGTGTTTCGATTCCATAGACGATGAAGCTGGCCTCGACGTCTGCCTGCATTGCTTCAATGGTGGCTGCGCTGGCGATCGCAATCACTCTCAGATGCACTACTCATCTACAGACCATCCACTGGTGCTAAACATCAAACGAACCCGGAAACAGGTCCAAAGAGACGAACCCCCTCCAAAGCTTACCAAACTCGCCATCGCCGCCGAGACAGAGGAGGACAAATATGATACAGTCACAAGAGTCAAGTGCTATGCCTGCCAAATGCAAGATGTGAATAAGAACTCGGGCAATCT
Organism: Cladophialophora psammophila CBS 110553; assembly: GCF_000585535.1. Classification (NCBI taxonomy): domain Eukaryota; kingdom Fungi; phylum Ascomycota; class Eurotiomycetes; order Chaetothyriales; family Herpotrichiellaceae; genus Cladophialophora; species Cladophialophora psammophila. The sequence goes on from NW_006912949.1 coordinate 191,226, forward strand.
TCCTTCAGTTGTGGACGGAGTCATGAAGGCCATGACCTTTGCCAAATCGGAAGAAGTCAAGGCATGGGAGCAAGAGTTTACGCCATGTGAACATACACTCTGTCTAAAGCAAAAACCTAGGCGAAAAATCGAATCACAAAACCTGGGCTCATGTTCCATGTGCAATTTGAAGGAGAACCTGTGGCTCTGCCTGGAATGTGGCAACCTGGGATGTGGTCGTGCACAGTTTGGTGGCATTGGTGGCAACTCCCACGGTCTGGGTCATGCAACGGAGACTGGTCATGCTGTAGCCGTCAAGCTCGGTTCCATCACTCCAGAAGGTAGTGCCGACGTCTATTGCTACCAGTGTAATGAGGAACGAGTCGACATTGAGCTCGCCAAACATCTTGCTCACTGGGGCATCAACATCGCTGAACGGGAAAAAACCGAAAAGAGTCTGATGGAGATGCAGGTCGAGCAGAATCTGAAATGGGACTTCTCCATGACAACGGAGGATGGTAAGGAGCTATCTCCACTCTTCGGCCCGGGTTTTACAGGTCTGAAGAATATCGGCAACAGTTGCTACCTTGCAAGCACTGTCCAATGCTTGTTCGCATTACCAGATTTTCAACAGCGATATTACCACCCTGAAGAGCCACCTCCAGCCACTGAGCTCCCTGCCGAAGACTTAGAGACGCAACTGCGGAAGCTCGCCGACGGTATACTCTCCGGCCGCTATTCTCGCCCCGAAAACAACGTTCATTCCGCTTCCGACAACCCAGAAGTGCCACATCAGAAGGGTCTCTCCCCTGCCATGTTCAAACATTTAATCGGACGAGGACACGAGGAGTTCTCGACCATGAGACAACAAGATGCCTTTGAATTGCTGCTCCATCTCTTCAAGCTCATCAACATCTCCAACGGCTCTCGTCCTTCAGAAGACCCTGTTCAGTCATTTCGCTTCGCACTGGAGCAACGCTTGCAGTGCCTGAACTGCAAGCGAGTGCGATATAGGACTGATGAGCAAGACAATATCTCCATTCCTGTGCCGGTCCGGAGGAAACCGGCAGTCAACGGTGACGGTGGAACAGCAGATACAGTGAAGGGTGCCGAATTCGAGCCTGTTTCACTCAAGGAATGCCTAAACATCTTCACGGCTTCCACTTCCGTGGAATTGACCTGCCCTGCTTGTGGCTCAAAGGCTGGATTTTCGAAGTCATCCAAGTTCAAGACGTTCCCTCGCAATCTTGTAATTAATCCTCTTCGCTTCGAAATCATCAATTGGGTGCCTACCAAACTCGATGTCCCTGTTCAGGTGCCAGATGAACCGTTCGACTTGAGTACGTACAAATCTGAGGGATTGCAACCCGGCGAAGAGGAATTGCCTGAAGATGCAGACGTGGGACAGACTAAATTGTCTTCGGTCGCATTCGTCCCGAACGAGGCAGCCCTCGAGCAACTTGCGTCAATGGGATTTCCTCTAGTACGATGCGAAAAAGCACTACACGCCACGGGCAACGCAGACGCCGAGGCAGCCATGAATTGGCTGTTTTCGCATATGGATGACCCCGACATCGACGAACCTTTAAATATTGGCAGTGGCGGTGGTGGTGTTTCAGGCGACGATGCTGACAAGATTGCTCAGCTTGGGGATATGGGGATTAGTGTGCCACAGGCGCGGAAAGCTTTACGAGAATGCAATGGGGATGTCAACCGAGCTCTAGACTGGGTTTTCAGCCACCCAGATGACCAAGGAGATTTCAGTGATGATGTGCCTACCGCTCCCAGTCAACCAAAGGCGCTGCCCGGCAGTGATCAGCTACCCGCCAAGTTTGAACTCCAGAGTATTGTCTGCCATAAAGGTGCCAGCATTCACGCCGGTCATTATGTAGCATTCATTCGGAAGGCGATTCCAGGCGAAGGTAAGGAAAGACAGTGGGTACTTTTCAATGACGAGAAGGTCGTCAAGGCGGTGGACGTGGACGAAATGAAGAAATTCGCATACATCTACTTTTTCCGCATGACATGACGATGCCGGCACCGATGAAAAAAGCCCAAAAAGGTCAAGGACAGGACGATGACACACACGGAAACCCGTGCATTGGGACCGTATGAAAATCAGAGCGACGGGAAATCTGTATCCGAAGCAAAAAGACATGGCCATGATGAGATATCATAGAATAGACCGGCAACAACTTGTCAATGAGATCAAGATCCATCGGTCATGAGGCACTGGCCAGGATTCAAACGTAGGGATGATGGCTGTTGCACTCCCCGCTGAGCTGGTCCACTGGATTCTTTAATTTCCATACCTTTTTCAGAAAGACACAGCTGGAGCCTGGTATCTGATGAGAGGCCGATAACTCACTCGACCTTCGCTTTAGCCTTTCCTTGCGAGTTGGTACTGTACGCACGGAGTAATATGTCTGAGCGTATTCCCGACACACTAGACTTTCCAGAAGAAGATATCTAAAGAGAGCGCAGAGAAACTGTATGTATGTATGTACATATATACCAAAAAACCCGGCATGGGATAGGATAGGATAGGATAAGATAAGAAGATTTCGTCTCCTTGAGAAGCTGCCATATGACCAAAAGGATGGGAAAGAAGAAATACAACCCAACACAGTCCGCGGCTCTTCGTAAGGTAGTATAATAATACTACGGCACACGCGTGGTTGCACGAATGAGGAGCGTAAAGATAGCATTTTGAGTTTTTATTTCTCCTGGTTCCGAGGACTCTACATAGGCATCTGGTGCAGTGCCTGGATAGATACAGTACATGCGCCCCTCGACAGAATAAAGAAAGAGGGTTTGTTTCAAGAAACCCACAGCCGACAAGTCCCGTCGCCGCCAGCGCTCACGAGCCACGGATGCTGCGGGTGCCAGTCCAGGTCCAGAACACCGAGGCCAGCCGTGATCTTGTGTCCACGCAGGACTTTCAGGGGCACGATCTGCGCGTGGCTCATCATGTCGCTGGTGACCGTGCCGTGGAAGACCTGGATGGTGCCGTCGTCGCTGGCGTCCGCGAAGAGTGGGTATCGGGTTGTCGATGGGTGGAAGCGCACGGTCCGGATTGCCTTCTCGTGGAACCGCAGTGTCTTGTGCGGCCGCAGCGAAAGGTCCAGGTCCATCCACAGTAGGCGCCGGTCGTAGGAGCCGACGATTAGGTTGTCAGACCCCGTTGTTGACGAGCTTGTTGGGTGGATGTCGAAGCTTGAGATCCAGCGGGCGCCGGGCTGGATGATTTTGAGGAGTGACTGCTTGGACAGGTCGTAAGCTCGGATCACGCGCTGGTTCGCGACGAAGAGGACTGGCTTGCTTGGGTGGAAGTGCGCCGCTTGCGGAGTGCCACCGCCCTTGAGTCGCTTTCCGAAGGGTAGTTGTGTGTGGTGCTTGGAGATTGTGTGGATGGCGATGGCCTGGGATGCTGGAACACTGGTGGCGGGACAGACCGTAACAAAGTGGTTGCCGCCGGAATGGAAGGACAAGGTCTTCGCGGTATGTCCAAGGTGGATAACTAGAGCAACACCATCGTCCCGTCGGGAAGAGGACGGTCGGCTCCATTTGACACTTATGGACTTGGATGTGCTGCCCTCCGTTGCCGCGTATCCCCATCCCGCGTCCAGGATTGCTTGAGCAGCATCGGCTTCCGCGCTGAAGTCTGTACCGAGGCGCGGGACGCAGAGATAAATATCATCTCCGGCACAGGCAGCTATTATAGGTGCGTCTTTTCCAGGTCGCCACCGAACGACATTGACTCCGGCCTCCGAAGTCAATTGTGCAGACCAGATCTCGCGCGGAGGCATTAGGGTCCAGACTCTCGCGGTGCCATCATCACCCCCAGTGGCGAGATATTGTCCAGATGGATCAATCGCCAGAGATCGTACACGACCTTTGTGGCCATGAAACCGGCCAGCCTCGTGCGTAGGGAATGGTCTAAGTTCATCTGGACTCGGTAGTTTGGGCAAGAGTGAATCGGGGTCAATGTTGAGCTTCGTCCGGCGTACTCGGGGTGCAAGATACAGATCCAGACACCGTTCGAACTTTTCCTTGATGAATCGTTCATAACCTGGTACTTTCCGCAGCGACGCATGGTCCGTTGGCAGGTAATCTTTCTCTCGGTCTTCTTCATCAGCCTTTTCCCATGCCTCTTTCTCGGTTTTGTCTGGAATGTATTCCGGCGGTGGATGGTAGCTTTCATCAAATCCAGGAGGTGGAAGTTTCGGAGCAGGCATGTGCATTGCATGGTCCGCCTTGGGTTTTTCATCGGCCCAAATATCATAGTTTTGTATTCCCTCGTCCTCTTCTTCCTCTTGTGGCGGTTTATAAGGCAAAATGCGACCTTCTCGAATTGCACGAACAAGTTTCATCACTCGCTTTGCCTCGTGCCTGGACGGCACAAACCGTCTCTTGGGTTCTGGAGCAGAGCTCAGAGGCATTACTTCAGTTTTGCTGCTGAACCATTCGACCATAGGTTCGTATGGGTCATATCCGTCGGCGGCGACCTCGTTCATCTGTACCTTCTTGAGCAGCTGTAGTTCTTCTTGAGTGAGTTCTAAGGGCTTCCCAGTGGCGGGGTCTGTGAGGCCAGTCCATCCTTTGGGAACTTCGATGCTATCAAGGAGTGCATCGAGGGCTTCTCCTCTAGCTGGCCTCATGATCTTCTTCCCATTAATGTTGTAGCCGATGTGAGGGTAAGAATCATAGAAGGACAGAGGAATATTGCCAATGGTGTTGGCTTCATTGTCTGGGACCGAATAATCCGAGTCATCGCCGGGATCTATCTCGGGATAGATATACCTGACGTTCCCGTTCGCGTCTTTGACGATCTCGTAGTTGGGTTCTTCATCGGGCGCATCATGTTCCTTCTCCTCGGGTGTCGAGGCCACATTCTGGACGCCAACGTCCACCTTTTTGGTATCTTTCGCCTGTCCTGTCTTTTTTGGCTTCAGCAGCTCTTCATCGCCTTCTGACGGCAGCTCCTCGGTTCCTACGGATACTGCATCGCTCTGATCTTCGGCTCCGCTGCTCAGATCGTCTTCGTCACCCCCACTGACAGATTCGTCGTCTGCAAGGGTCCCGTCTAGATGTGCAAAGTCGAATTCGTCCCCAGACACCACAGCAGCATCTTCATCGACGTCCCTGGTCACGGCTTTTCGCTTCTTGGACTCGGCCATGGTACTGCGCAGGGGATTGAATGCGTAGGTACCAGGGGTAGATGCCCAAAAATTTCTTGAATTTGCTCGCAAGTTTCAATTTGTGGAGACGAAGCAGGCTTGAGCAGGGAACTTTTTCTGCCGCTTTGGAGCAAAAGGCGGTGTGCGGCGAAATCCCTTTACCTGCGATCGGAATTTCAACTCGAATCTTTTGTTCAGTGCCCTCTCCATTCCTTTCCCGTCGCTCTCTTTCCTTTGTTTTCTTTCTATCAAGCTGCAAAAGTTATAGAAACGGCGATCGAACGTGCACCCTCTCTCGTTATCAAAATGGGTTCTGTCAAAACACCTTTTGAGAGCGTCCAAGCATGCTGGGCGCGAGTCTCTCAAAATTCCCCAGTCTACAAATTTTTCCTGTCGGACATCGAACTCGTCAGTGCTACAGATGGCTCCATGGTCGCTCGACTCCCTGTCTCCGCAAACCTTCTCAATTCCAAAGGTGGATTGCATGGCTCAGTATCTGCGACCATCGTTGACTGGGCAGGCGGAATGGCCATTGCCAGCACGGGCCTCGAAAAGACTGGATTGAGTACTGATATCCATGTTTCCTACGTCTCGACGGCAAAGTTGGGCGATGTTTTGACCATCGAGGGAAATGTCAGCAAGGTGGGAAGAAATTTGGGCTTCACAACCGTCGTCATTTACAAAGGCGAAGGGACAAACAAAACTGTGGTGGCTCATGGCACTCATACCAAATACGTTCTTCGAGACCGGGAGCAGGACAAGAGCTCGTGAGTCGACAAGATACCTCATCAACGCGGCGTCTTCTTTGCATCAGGCAGCTACACTCCTCCATTCTGCCATGATTCACTCGGATGTCGCAGAACAAACACATCACGCCTATTGCTTTAGATCTCTCGCGACCGATGACACACGCAGGTCCGTATGAGAATTATGGCGTGCGACAGACCAAGTCAACTCGGAATAAAGTCAGGGAACCAGTCGGCCTTCATTAAGCCATTCTGTCCACAAGCCTCCGAGCTCTTGTGCCAATGCAGCGGGTGTTCGCCCATCACTGTCAACCAGAGTTCTGATATCTGGCTCACCGTTCCTGTCCTCTTTGCGCAATCCCAAACTTTGCATAGCTTGAAGAACCAGTGATGGAAACTTGGCCCAGTCGAGTTGAGATCCGAGAGCCAGCAATAACCAAGCCACTTCTTGCTGGTTATACCGAATAGCGACGTGTAACCCCGAGCCTTCAATCCCCTCGAATGTGCCACGGTATCGCAGTATGTCAGCAATCTCCCCGTCGTCTTCGTCTTCGTCTTTGTCTTCGTCTTCGTCAGAGTCCTTGATCATGTGAATGATGGCATCGATGTCGCCCTCGCGGCAGAATTCCAGGTAGGCATGGCCTTTCCGCTCTTCGGGATATGTGCGTAGATATGCTTCTTCCGTAGCTGCGGGGAGGATATCATAACGCTCTTGAACACCGCCTTCATTCCGCAGCGTGACCAATACCTGTTGCGATCCACGAGGAGAAAGAGAGGAGACGTTTTTGACGCAGTTCGGGCATTGTGTGATGGTGTAGGATTCTAGAAAACATTCCCTGGAATTGCGAATGAGACATTGTAATCTTAAGGCTCTGAGACAGACATACCAGTGATAATGGCATCCACAGGACAGTTCTACGTCGTCGGGGACGCTCTGTATTTGGGCAGCCGCTTTGCTCTCCTCAACATCGCTGTCTGGCTCGACTTCGATGAGTAGAGGCTCATGGCAGCTTGAGCAAAGTTCGGCGGACATGGTACAGGCGCTGCTTCTAAGTACTTATACGTTGGATACCACTAGTTTGTGGAAGAGAACAGGGACCAAAAGAATTATGAACTTTCAGCCCTCGAATCAAAAATTCTTTGTATGCGGCGGAGACTTTTTGGACGTTTTGGATGGGCGACAGGGATCAGAAGAGTTTGCAGGGATTTGACCTCCGCAGTCCGCAGCCGCATGCTACACACGCGCCTCACATGCAGAGAGGCTTGAACCACGCCCCCTTCTCTTCACCCACACCCACCTGCAGGTCCTCAACACGCGCTCCGAAAGGCCGGCTTATGCGGGTTCAAAGTGTCCTTTGCACACCACAAGTTGCTGTTGCTCACACTGGTGTACCTGGAAGCGACAACTATGAGAGATTGTAGCGCCCATGGAAGAAACATCTCACCCTGTCGAAGCGCCTCAGGGCGACGGTGTCCAAGTCGAACTGCCCATGGTCCCCGAACCTGACCCAGCATTGAATCCTGCGCCCACGCCGCAACCACTTGCCCCGAAAGTGCTGATAACGTCGACCGTGATCGACGCCACGCTGAAATTCTTTGCAAATGCCAGCAATGAGACCCTCGGAGCCTGTGCGGTCGGCCTATGTGCCTCTACGTATCTAGTTCTGGGGAGAGTTGGGTTGGTTCTCATCGGCGCAGTTGGCGGCATCGTTCTTCATGCCACTTGGGAGAATCAGAATGGTGGAAGATCGGATGTCGAGAATAAAGAGATCAACCGGAGAAGGAAAGAGCTGGGCATCGAAGTCGCACAGAGAGTGCTGGACTGGCGGGAAAGGAGACAGAAGCCCAAGGACGACGAGGATGACAGTCTCACTGACTCCAAGGTCGAGCTGAAGACGCTGGACTACTCCGACTTCGAACCTGAAACCAGAGCTGCCCTCACCAACCTGACCGATGCTGTCATGCGAGACTATGTCAAATGGTGGTATAGTCCTCTGCTTCCCAAAGACCAGTCCTTCCCGACCATGTGCAGGCAGACATTTACCAGCTTCATCCTCTCCTTCTCTAACCATCTCTCCCGCAAACGGACTGCCGACCCTGTTCTAGACTTCTTCGCAAACTCGACTTCAATTATTATTGTCTTCTTGAATGAACTCTCTGCTGCTGTCAAGGCATCGGCTAATCAGGACGCGGAGACCGCCGTCAGGACATATCTTAAATTTCAGCCAGAAAGCAACTTAGCCAACGTGCTGAGCAGGGAACAGCAAGAGCGAAAGCTCAACCTCGTGGCGGATGATATCTTACAGAACTTCCTAGAGCCGAAGTCCTACAACTGTCCTCCGGTGAAAACATTCCTTCGAGAGGTTTTAGCCGGGCTCGTTCTAGAAACCACGGTTGACATGTGCTCGAAGCCGGAGTTTATCAACGGCTGGATTGTTTACCTGCTGCAGGATGGCGAACCCGAACTCATGAATGTTATCGATGCTGGGGTAGAAGATATGAATGAAGCCGTGTCGCAAGCCAAGGAGAACCGCGACCTCGGCCAGAATCACAACCGGCGTATGAGCAGGGCTGAAGAAGCCATGCAAGAGGCTATGCGAGAAGCTCAAAGACTAAACGAGATGATTGCGGAGGATGAAGCCAGGCGAAAACGCGGAGTGGCCCCCAGCGAGCCAGAAGAAACCAGTTCGGTCGCAACCAATGATGTCGGATTCGTTACGCCGACCTCGTCGGACAGTGATCGGAATCGGCATGGAGAACAGTCCCTGGACACATCCTTGGTGTTCGACAATGACGGCAATGCCTATCATTCGTCAACCCCAAGCCCGAGCAAAGAGCAGGAGTCCTTCACCAATTTTGATCAGTTGGCGGAGACCGTGCCGAACGTGCTCCAACCCGTATCGACTGCTCCAGCGCCCGTCGAGACCATGATGGCGATTCCATTGACATTACACAACGCATCGATCACCATTCTTGACCTTGGCGACCTTAACGAACGAACCACGTTCCGACAGAAACCGAACAATGAATATTTGCTGCAAATCGAACCGGCATCACATCGCTATCCTGGCTGGATGGTCTCCCGCAAGTACACAGAATTCGAGCCTCTTCATCAGACTTTAACCACGATAGCCCGCATCTCAGGCGTACCAGAATTCGGGCAAAAATATCCGAACGTGCCAACTTGGAGAGGCCAGACAAGCTCGACACTGTCCCAAAGCTTGGAGGCCTACCTGAGATTCGTTGTCAAATATGAACCATTGGCCGAGACAGAAGCTATGAAGAAATTTCTTGACAAAGAAACTGGCCTTCAAAAGGCGCCCTCCCAGAGCAAGAATGTTCTAGTCCAAGGGGGTGCAGCCCTGGAAAACGTTGGCAAGAACTTCATCAATGTTTTGGGACAGGGTGGAAAAAACATTGCCGGTGGGGGCAAGGCCGTCTTGGGGGGCGTGCAGGGTGTCTTTGGCGCCGTGGCAACGGGTGTTGGGGGAGCGCCAAAAAGGTTCATTTCAGCAAGACCTACGCCGTCAAGAAACCATACGGGACAATCCTCCATTTCGGTTGCGCGATTGAGTCAGGAACTGCCCCGACAGAGCACCGACAGTGCCGAGCCCAAGCCACCACCATTGCCAGCGAGACCCGGTGCGGAAGTCGCACCTCAAGAGGAAAATCCTCAATCACCGATCAGGCTAAATGAATCGGCTCGTCAATCAGAAGAGATCATATCGATGCCGCCGCCACCAAGTGTCATCTCAGACGACTACCAACCTATAACCCTTCCCAAACCGGAGACGCCGCCACGATCCCGACAAGATACAATCACGGCCAATCCATCAACGCCTGCTCCGTCATTAAGACGGGAAGAGTCAAGCTATCTGCCCTCCACGACCAATGCCCCAGCCAAGACACCCTCGAAACGAACAAAGAAGGATATCCCCGTCTCGGAAGAGGAGACCCGCATCTTGATAGAACTTATCTTCGCCATTCTTACTGAGCTTTACTCCCTCTCGGGTGCGTGGTCAATCCGCCTGTCCCTGTTAGGGGCCGCCAAGACATTCCTCCTCCGTCCAAACAATCCGCAACTCGATTCGATTCGCGTTCTACTGCAAGAAAGCGTTCTCGAGACTAATTTCTCGGACAAAGGAATCGCCACCCACATCAACACTCTGCGGTATAACACCCTGCCAACTGCAGAAGAGACGGCGACTTGGCCCAAAGAGTTGACATCCGAGGAGAAGGAGAAGCTGCGTCTCAGAGCGAGGAAGTTATTGATTGAGAGAGGTATGCCGCAAGCCTTGACGAGCGTGATGGGCACTGCCGCCAGTGGAGAAGCACTGGGAAAGGTGTTCGACTGTTTGCAGATGGAAAATGTAGCGAGGGGTTTGATCTTTGCGCTCTTGTTGCAGGCTATCAGGGCTACAACGCAATAGAGGAAGGTCTACGGCAAAGCAGAAGCCCAGACGGAATGCGAGAAACGACTAGAAATGTGATACCAAATGTACAATATGGAGTTGAACGGGCATGGAGGCGTGTTTTTCACGGCTCTTGGTGCCTGGCAAGCTGGCAATTGTGATATAGCGCTGGACGAACAGTGAATGTGACTATTGAATTATGGATCCGGCTTCCTAGCTGCCAGTTGCCAGTGTCATGCTGCTGACCACAGCATTATATGTTGTAAAGTTGGTCAGTTTAGACATATCATCCTGGTCGTCTTCAGCCAATCGAATTCTGACTCACTTCCGGATTTGGCCTGCAAACTTCTCTCCCAGTTTTTCATTTCCATCTCAACAAGAACTTCACATCCAACCCTTAGATCCAACTCCTAGTCGACGGCAATCCCCGCATCAGTGACGAGCAGGTGCTTGAGCAGAAACTGGAGACGACATGGACTTGCCCTGACTTACTCGCGCAGCATCATCAATTGCGCTCCATCAATTCCGCTTCAAGGCCATAACGTCCACCACCATCCACCACCCCTTCAATAATTCCTTTTCGTTGTCCATTTCAATCTCAGACCACAATCTCTCCGCGTATTGGAAACCATGCCGAAAGTTCACCTTCTTGACTATGTCGCGGGCAATATCCGCTCACTGGTGAATGCTATCGAAAAGTGTGGATGGGAGGTCGAATGGATACGGAGTCCCCAGGATGTCCAGAAGGCAGATGTAAGTCTTGCGACTCCGTGTCGCTACACGGTCATTATGTTTTGCTATGCCAGGTTTTGTCCTGGCACTGTCGAATTTGTGAAGTGTTGGAATGGTCTGGACCTTCTTCTTCGTACTACTTCGTGTGTTTTTGGACAAGCTGTCTCTCCTTCCATATAAGGGGTTTGAAGCTAGCCCAGGCTGAAGACGAGAGATACAACGGGTCTCCCATTACAGACAGCGTGGGTCGAACTCAGGCTTCCCTGTTCTGATCTTTCACGGAGCCCTGTTCTGATCATGGCTGATTTCGCACTACGGCCCGTTCAAGCCATCTGTCTTTCACGTCTGATTTGTTTCTCGCCTTTACAACTATCCCGCACATATCAACCGATTCTGACCATTCCCCCACTTCTCTTACACAGAAAATCATTCTCCCAGGCGTCGGCCACTTCGGTCACTGCCTAACTTCCCTCTCAACAGCAGGCTACCTCCCGGCTATCCAATCCCACATATCAAGCGGGAAATCTTTCTTCGGCATCTGTGTAGGTCTTCAAGCGCTTTTCACCGGTTCAGAAGAGGCACCCAGTGTCACTGGTTTGAACATCATTCCTACATCACTCAAGCGCTTCTCAGCCGAAAATGCGGACGGGTCGAAGAAGTCTGTGCCTTGTATAGGTTGGAACGACGCTTCTACGCTGCATCCCGATTGGGACCAAAGCCACGCCACCGCTCTAGAGAAAGGAAAGAGTTTTTACGGCCTCAATCAAGGAAGTAAGTATTACTACGTCCATAGCTACTTTGCTCCGTATGTTCCCGGCGAGCTGGAGGCCGAGGGATGGGTCGTCGCCAGCGCCACTTACGGTGACGAAACTTACGTGGGAGCAATTGGGAAGGGCAACGTGTTTGCGACGCAATTCCACCCCGAGAAGTCCGGCGCGGCTGGGCTGAGGGTCATCAAGGCGTTCCTCGAGGGCAAGATCTGGTCGGATCCGGTGGTTCTATCTGTTTTTGGAACTACTTCGACAGCAGCCAACGGAGTTTTCTCGTCCTTGGCAGGGAGGACGGGAGATGGAGGAACAAACGGCCTGACCAGGCGCATAATCGCCTGTCTGGACGTCCGCACCAACGATCAAGGTGACCTCGTCGTGACAAAGGGTGACCAGTACGACGTGCGCGAGAAGTCATCTCTCACTTCAGCCACGGGGCCGGGACAAGTCCGCAACCTAGGCAAGCCGGTCGACATGGCCCGTCGCTACTACGAGCAAGGAGCCGATGAAATCACATTTCTCAACATCACAAGTTTTCGCGATTGCCCTATCACGGATCTTCCCATGCTGGAAATCCTGCGGCGGACAAGCGAGACGGTCTTTGTGCCCCTGACCATAGGGGGTGGTATTCGCGACATGACCGATCCCGTCACGGGCAAGAACGTGTCGGCGCTCGACGTTGCGAAACTATACTTCGCGTCCGGCGCCGACAAAGTGTCTATCGGATCCGACGCCGTCCTTGCCGCAGAAGAATACCACTCCTCCGGCGGCAACCTCTCGGGGAGGACGTCGATTGAGACCATCTCAGCGGCATACGGCGCTCAAGCCGTCGTGGTGAGCGTCGACCCGAAACGCATTTACGTCTCCTCTCCCTCCGATACAGCCCACCATACGGTCCGGACCGCGTTCCCTGATCCCCAGGGGAGAGAATACGTCTGGTACGCGTGCACGATCAAAGGCGGTCGCGAGACGCGAGACCTAGACGTCGTCCAACTCTGTACTGCGGTGCAAGCCCTTGGTGCCGGCGAGATCCTGCTCAACGCCATCGACCGCGATGGCAGCAACAGGGGCTACGACCTGGAGCTGATCAACATGGTCAAGGCCGCGGTGGGCGTGCCGGTGATTGCGTCCTCGGGCGCTGGCGTGCCAGGCCATTTCGAGGAAGTGTTTAGGAGGACCGGGGTCGATGCGGCTCTGGGAGCCGGCATGGTGAGTTTCTCGGGCCCTCCCTTACCGCCCTTTCAGTCCCTTTCGCTTTTCCTTTTCTCGGTCTCGGACCTACCCGTCGTGGTTTACTCGGACTGGGAACATCGTGCTAACTTCCGGCCCTGCCCCTTTTCGGGGGTGGTGTGGTGGCATCTTCCAGTTCCATCGAGGCGAATACACCGTCGCACAGGTCAAGGAACACCTCGGCCAGGCAGGCCTGTTGGTCCGGCCGTTTGAGGAGTTTTAACAAACACCCCTCCATTCCTGTCCACCCACGTTGAGATGGTAAAAGGATCAATGGGTCCCGAAGGAGGGAAAATTCCCAATCTCTCCCATCTGATCCGTTTTGACTTCCCTCCGCACCCTCCGCTTGGCCGACGGGTTTGGGTATTATTTAACCCGAGAGAGAGAGAGAGAGAGAGAGAGGCGTATCTGTCCGTTCGAGGAAAACGGGATCATGAAGGGAGGGATAAATAGATAATAGATAGAAAATAAGAAGAAGAAGAAGAAGGATGGGGAAGGGGAGGAAAAGAAGGGGGTATTATATACCACATACCTCCGAACCTCAATACTGCCCAGAGAGACATGTCCAACTTTTCTTTTCTTCGCCTGTTTGTGTGTATCGGTATAGGTAGCCAAGCTAGCATACTTCTCCTTCTGCAGACAGCCCGCAAGTTCAATCCTTGTCAATCTCTGACGCATCCCATCCGGCCCAATCACCCAACCAATGTCACCACCCAACTTCCATTCCAGGGGCAGATCCTGGGTCGAGAACGCAACCCCCGCGGGCCCAAGTCCTCGCGTCGAGATTTCCCGGTGGAGGCGATAGATGTTTGTAGATAAGAGTCGACCCATTGCATTGCATTGCTTGCCGCCGACTGGACACGGTATGGAAACATGGATGGAAGTGCGACGTGGGTAAAGAAGAGGGTGTCTATTGCAGAGAGAAATGTGATAAGTCTATGAACTGCCTTGCCGTCTCGTGCTACACCACGCTATGCTATGTTATGCTTTGCAACGCTATGCTTTGCAATCTAGTCCAATGCCAAATCTCTACCCGGACGGGTTGCGACGGTACGTGGGATATCAATCGTGATGCTCATTCCAGTTCCATGGAGACTCGCGTTCGGACATGTCACCGTCGTGTCTGCTTGAAGACCAATATTGGATATCACACTTGGCGGCTGTCTTTTGATTCGTGTTTCTCGCGTCTTCGTGTCTTCGTGTCTTCGTGCTCGTCTCAAGCCTCCCTTGTTCCTCCTGGCTGCGTGCAATGGTTTTCTCGATATTCCTGCAGCAATCATCCCAACCCATAAATTTTTAGTTCCACCCACGTGTTACCGTTTAGTCACATCATAAGTCATTTCCACACTTATCCTGCAATATGTGGACAGGGCATTCCTTCGAGCCCGCGTCGAGTGAATAGCACTGTGCGTGCTGCGTGCTGCGTGCTGCGTGCTGTTCGCTGTCATATTGTGGTAGTCGAGTCCAGGGCCGGTGAAAGTCCCTCATTCAGAGGTATTCCACAAAAGGAGGAAATTCTAGGGCATGAGATTAAGGAGCTCGTTCTGCAGCACTTGCAGGGCACCGAGGTACTCCGTATTGGTTCTCTCTTCGAGCAGAAGTGAGCTGGATCTGGCCTCTCAAAAACGTCTCCACCCTTCTAATACGGTCTGGTATTGACCGCTACAGACTCAACCTTCACAATAACGTAGGTCGAGCCCTCATGCCCCAGCTTCAGGAATCCTTTTTGTTGTGTAGGGATCGTGATTCTGGATCGTTACCCATGGCCGTGATGACCCTGAGCATCTTTTCGCGAGTGTCTTGTGTTAGTTTGTCAATGTCCGCCGCAGTGAGGCCTTTCGTCGGAATGGGATCGAGAACTGCGCAATGCATTAGCCCGCGAGTGCATTTCAGACCCAAATTTCATCTAGCCGTCTAACCTACCTTTGACTCTGATTGTGCCGGCAGTAAACCTCTTAGCTTTGAGGTTCAACACACTGCTATAGTTCTCTGCGACAACCGGTACAATAGGCACACCGCTCTGCACAGCCAGATGGAACGCACCCTTCTTGAAAGGCAGCAGCATTGGTTCGACGGAATAACTTCTTGTTCCCTCGGGGAAGATGACAACGCTCTGTCTCTTCTCTCGCATGGTCTTAGCCGCTCCCTCAAATGCCTTCATGGCCGCATTTCTGTCCACTCGATCGATGAAAACGGTGCCAGAGAGGGTCATAAACCAGCCCAAGAACGGAATGCTGCGGAGTTGTTTCTTTGCTGTGACGGAGCAGTATTTTGGCCATATCCAGCCCAGCAACAGTACGTCTAGCTCTGTTTGATGGTTGACGATGAAGACGGCTGGGCGGGTGCCGTTTAGGATCTCGTAGCCGTTGTCCAAGACGTCGAATTTCACGCCCACAGTATAGATGCAGAGATTTTTGAATGCCTTGGCTGTCGTCCATTGTGCGTATGCAAAATGTAGTCCCAGGACTCGGAGGATGGCAGAGGATACTGTGCCATAAGCTGCGCAGGCTATGAGGCTGATGTAGGCGGCCATGGTGCGGGCGACGAAGCCCAGAATCTTGGGAGGCTTCGGGAGATAGGCATAAAGAGCGAAGCAGGAGAGCATGGTGCCGAAGTAGAAGCCTAGGAAATAGAGAAGGTAGCGCAAGAGAAAGAACATTTTGGTGAAGGATAGGTAGCGATCGGGCGGCCCGGCGAGGAAGCAGATCTAGCTATGGCTATTGAAAACAAAGCGCAATCACGGCAACGGCGCCAACAAGGGTAATGATAAAATGATTGAAGACAGTCTCGAGGTCAGCGACATGAGGGTTGCAAGCTCGGAGCCTTGAGAGTCATCTGCAGCAAATGGTCACAAAGTACAAGGTACGAATTTCTTCTGAAAAGTTGGAGACCGAGAAGTTGGGCACATGGAAGGACGGCGAGACGGTCAGGACGGTATGGCTTCCAATATTCAACCCCACACCCACAACTTTCACGTCCCTCAGCAATTTTTTTTGGGCGGCTTCTCAACGGCGGGCAGCTGCGTCATAGCAAAAGAAACGATTTTGGTGGGCGGCACGTGATGAAGACGCGGTGTAGGGCGAGGTTGGGTGAGGTTGGACGAGGCTGCGAGGCTGCCATCAGTCACGTGGATTGGAGTTTTGCTTGAGTGGGTCTCCGCGTGATGTTGATGCGACGCTGGCGCGTCTCCAATGAGATGATAGTTATGCTTGTTTGGCTATGTACATGTCCAAACTTTACGGCTCTCGATCAAGCATCCTATTCCTTATGTCAAAGCAGCACAATTTTTGTCGAGCACAAGGCTGTCACTTCACGTGTCACTGCCATGCCTGCGTAAGTACTTATCTCGTTGTCTCGACCAAACAAATGCTGACTGCCGGGCAGTGTCGGTGACCAGCACAAGCCGAACGGCAACACAACAGCCAACCCATTCGAGGAGCATCCGCCGCGGATAACGGAATACACTGCCCAAGAGATTGCCACTCTGCAAAGCCGACTAGACAAGCAATTAGGGCCAGAATATATCTCCTCGCGCGCAGGCCCAGGCGGCTCGAAAGTCCATTACCTAGCAGCCGACAAGGCCATCAGTCTTGCCAATGAAGTCTTCGGTTTCAATGGCTGGAGCAGCTCCATCCAAAACATCCAGATCGATTTCGTCGACGAGAATCCTCAGACGGGAAAGATCTCTCTCGGCCTCTCCGTCATCGTACGAGTGACACTGAAAGATGGCACACACCACGAAGACATTGGCTACGGACAGATTGAGAATTGCAAGGGCAAAGCAGCTGCGTTTGAGAAGGCCAAAAAGGAGGGGACCACAGATGCATTGAAGAGGACGCTAAGAACTTTTGGGAACGTTCTAGGGAATTGCGTCTATGACAAGAGTTACTTGTCAAAGGTCACAAAAATGAAGGTTGGGAGCACCAAATGGGACGAGGGTATGCTACATCGACATGCAGATTTTGCGCCCAAAAAGCTATCAGAAGAGAAAAGGCAGAACCCGTCTGCTCCCGCGCAAGAAGCGACCCCGGAATTTGAGGACAGCTTCTCGCTGGCGGACTTTGAAGAGCTTGATTTTGACGGTGTTGAAACGGCACATCCAGATGAGGTCGCGTTACCTGCCGAAGCGACCGATTCGACGAGCAGATCAGCTAGTTCAGGTCCAGAACGGACACGCTCACAACCAAGAGTAGACCTGACCACGCCATCCAAACCACCAGCCATTGCAAATCCCGATCCTCGAATGGGTCCCCCGAAGCCCGCTCAGACTTTTCCGTCCACAACTGTTATACCTCAGCCTTTGCCCGGGCAGCGGCACCAAGCTGCATCGGTCCCCATTGCAAAACCTTTGACAGGAGAAGCTCGATTCTCTGTTGACAATTTGCCTCGGGCATCTTCACCTCACATAGCTCCCCATCATCCGCCTCCTCAGCAGCCCGGCCAAGGTATTGGCTTCTACTCAGCTAGGGCTGCTGAGAGTCTTGATGAGAACAACAATGTGATTCCGGCCGCAGCACCGGTAGCCCCCAAATTCAATCCACATGCCGAAAGCCCGTCGATCCGCAAAACACTCGGGGTGAATCACAACAAGTCCGTCCCCTTGAAACGCGACCTGACACCCGACACGACAAATTTGCGAACGAATGTCATCAATCCGCAATCGGACCCGATAAGGCGTCTGGGCGCTCCCGGTTCCAATGGACAATCTTCGGGCATCCGAGGGCCTAACACTTCTGCATATCGGCCTCCTACCCGACGAGGGCCTCTGGAATCAGGCAACGGCCAAGTATCGAGCACAGTCGAGTCGGGCGGAGTAGACCGCGTTTTGCAGGTAGCGAAAAGAACACCTCTGGGAGATGTGAGCAATCTGCAGCATCACGTAACAGCAGTCACCATGGACGGGGCCGATGCTAAGAGACAGCGGGTGGATGATGTGGGTCAGAACGGCACTGAAGGAGTGGTCGCCCGTAACTCAGAAACGTACGAATGAAGAGTGCGATGTACGCTTGGACCGCACAGGCGGAATATCAAAAGGGAGGATGGTATGTACCAAACATAGCTTTTGGCCGAAGCTGCTGCCAATGTCGACGACGACATTCGCGAACTCAGAGCAGCATTTGGTTGAAAAAGTCCATTCTCTGGTCTGAGGAAGTCATTCGGGTTCCCTCTAGCGGCTGAACTTTGTCCTTAAGCGAGCGAGAGCGACTGAATTTTATGATTTTGAACCACATCTACGAACCTGGTGAATAACAATGGTCCCGTGGTGATGGTTGATGATGCCTATTGACGCTTCCATGGCATATTTATATAGACATCACCGACACTCTCTTGGCAGCTTCCTCCACTCCGCCATCCACATCCACGATACCCAGCGCAAAGTCTTCTAACCTGCCACTCCGAGGCGACCTCTCGGTCAGCACCGTAGATTGTTGTGGGATATTGTTACGCTGGACATGTGACCCGGGTTGAGTTTTTGGTCGAATTTGCATATACTGGCCGGAACTTGAAGTCGTAGTCGCGCCTACGGCGGATTGTGTTTGGTGTTGCTCAAGTCTCGAATGGTTTGGGGCAACAAAACCGGCGTGCGAACGGTCGTGCGGCCTTGGATGTTGGACCAAATGCTCGATTCGCTGACGGTGGTGCGCGTATGGTAGACTTGTGTCGCTGGCATTTGTTGACGACGAGTCTTCTGATGGATACGGCGAATTCGTGCCCGAAGCTGACATAGACATAGACATGCCCTGCGCTACCATATCAACCGGGAGTAGGAAAGAATCGTCGGCAACAAGGAACGAGTCAGGTGCATCAGCAAGCAAACCCAATTCGTCGGCAATCAGCGAGGAGAAGGCCGTGCTGAAATAGTCTGCCCCATCATCGCCCAAGCCGATATGCTCAACGTTGAAAGGCGACGTTACTACTCCCTGTGACGACGTCTCTCCTTCGACAGCATCGGGCACAGCAGCCACAACTATGATCCGATCGCGGATCTCCATCACATTCTTAATCACCAACTCCGCGAGCCGGGAATCCCAGAGACCATCGCGCGAGTTCTTGAGCAGAGGGTGGGAGAACAGCCGGCAAGCCGTGGTTAAAATCTCCGGATTGGTCGTTTTCAGGCACAGGAAGTATAATGTCCCTACGAGGAATGTGGACAATGTGTAGGTTCGTTGCGATGGGGAGGCCAGTGGGAAGGAAGCGCTTGCGGAGTGCGATGCTGAGTTGCTTGCTAGCGAGAGGAGTGTCATTACCTTGGAAAGGGCTGTGCTGAGGATGTCTTCGTTATTGACGGTGTATCCCGCAGCATCGGCAGAAAGTGGAACATTCTCCTCGACAAGACTGTAGAAGGTGTGGAAGCTTATCTGCAACAGCAGGAATTGTTGTCGCTGAAGCTGCCTCCTCTCTTCTTGGGTGCTGCTCTCGGGGACATTCAAGGGTGAATTCGCCGGGGTGTTACCAAGTCTGTTCAGTGTCTGGAGATATTTCTCGTATTGTTGACGCAGCACCACCCTTTCATGCCATAAACCTTCAGGAAACTCTCCTGGCGATTTGCCTTTGTGTTCGACATGGAGGATCAGTTGACGAAGGCTCCAATTCTGGAGTTTGGCCAGAATACGTTCAGCCTCGTCAAGATTTCGGAATGAATCTGGCACAACCGACACCTCTCCTCGAGCCTCTTGATGAGAGACGAGTTCCAGCACCGGAAGACGCAAATCATCATACGAACTCGCTTGAATGTCGAGACGTTCGAAGAGAGATGTGAGATGCACCAGCAACTGATCAGCAGGCCGTTTTGCCTCGGATTGAGTTCGCTTCAGCAGCCTCAACCCGCTGTCGAGGTGTGATATCGCCTGTCTAGTATCACCGAGGAGGGACTCCAAGGAGTAGAATATGACGCTGCAGATCAACGCTACCTCTGGCGAGGCATCGGACCGTGCGAGGTAGTTCTTTAATTGCCCGTAACATTTGCTGACTAAAGTCATGGCCTCAACGTTCGAGCTCAACTTGTCCTTGCCGTTAACCGAAAACGATCCAGAAACGTAGTCTTTGTGCAAAGAGCTTAGAGCGACAAGGCCACTGCGGATGACGGGTTGGTCTTGACTCCGCTGGAGGATTAGCTCGGTCCACAAGGTTGGGTCGGCGTAGCTAGAGAGGTTCCATGCTGCCTGACAGCAATAATAGTGCAAGAGCTGCCGATCGGCTTGACTACCAGGGACTTTAAAGGGGATGCTATACGACGAAATGGAGCTCAGATTCTGTGGTGAGTTCTGTGCGCCTGAAGCAGTGTCGGCGGGAAGCGTTGGATAACCCTCGCATCTCCTGCTTGACGAGGTGCAGTTCTCACATTCCGGCCTTTTCCGATCGCATCTGATATGGCGGGCTCTGGGGGACTTGACGTCAATATTGGATCTGGAGGCCCAGAGAATGTACTTACTTGCATGTGAAGCATCCTGATCGAGTCTTGGGTGCGCTCTTTCGCGGCCTCCTCGCAGATAATTTGTTCATGGTGGCGATGGATGCACAAGCAAGCAGGATGGACGGGGACGGCCATCGTCACAAAGTCGAGAGCCTGAGAATTGAGGGCGGTCTGCGGATTTGATTAAAGGGGTTAGCACCGAAGAGAACAAAAGGACCAAGTTGAACAATAAAGAGCCTCAGGCACTTTCAGGGGCTACAGATTGCGCTCAGCCTTGCGGGGCTTGGCACGATCCCCACAGCCAATAGGATAGGCCACTTTCCCCGAGGTTCAAGCGTACGGACAAGCGAGAATCCGCCTTGCCGCATTTCTCGTGCCTCTCTGAACGATTAACCTCATGCTATGATTGAATCACACCTTTTATCGCGAATCTGAGACTATCGCTATTCAATGGTCCAGGTCTATACATCACCGAAGGGTATCGCTCCATGCAAGGCCACCCACATATTGAAGTCCGTCGCTCTGTCAGCGTTTCACCAGAAGATAGGTGATAGCTCGCAAATTTACGTGCCCTGTCAACGATGGCTCTTTGGATAGCGCGTGGTCGATTAAAAACAATCAATCAATGGCTGTGATTCCTCAGCTCTCGAGGTATAAAAACGCCGTGGTAGGTGCTCGAGCTGTCAATCAGAAGGCATCCCTTCGATTGCATTCGTTTGAAGGCTTTTGCTTTGCATGTCATATTACTCACCATGGGAAACCTGTCCGCGCTCGTCCTTGCTTTAAGCTTGTTCCACCCCGCCGCTCTCGCTTCATCTTCTAGCTTTGCTCAGCATCTTGTTCTCAATCGTCGGAGCTCACCGGCCTCCACCAATGCAACTTCAGGTCTATTGTCAACGACATTCGGCACAATCTTCGATGTCAATGTCACTATCGGCGGACAAACATTTCCCCTCCTTGTCGACACTGGAAGCAGTGACACTTATGTGATGAGAACTGGCTATCAGTGTTTCGACAAGACTAATGGCACTGAGCTCCCGCAATCTGCCTGTTTATATGGCAGTGCGACGTATACTCCGTCCGCTACATACTCTGAAATCCCGAATGAGATCTTCGGGGTTCAATATGGCGCCGGTATAGCCTCCGGCGTCTTAGCACATGAAGATATCACACTCGCCGGCATCACAGTCAAGAATTCAATCATCGGAGTGGCCAATAGCTCGACTCCCATGGGTGACGGCGTCAACTCCGGCCTTCTGGGTCTTGCGTATCCCGCATTGACATCTGGTCATTCGGCCAATGTCACGGACAACACGACCTACTTCTACAACCGCCTCACATACGATCCCTTGCTGTTCACGATGCACAAACAAGGACTGATTGACCCATACTTCAGCCTGGCCTTAGCACGAACTCCACAGAACGCCACCTCCGGCTTCGGCGGCTACTTGTCTCTCGGCAGCCTTCCACCAGTTCCGCACAGCGACGAATTCACGAGAGTCTCGGTTGAAATTGACAATTCCGTCCCCGTCCAAGTGACATCCAACGAGCGCGTCCGCGCCTACTGGGCGCTTACGGTTTCCTCTATTGTGTACGGGCCCGGTAACAGCACCACATCTCCTTCTGCTCCGCAACCCAACAACATCACCACCCCCTCCACACTCAAAAATGCCACCTCATTCCAAGCGTTCATCGACGACGGCAATTACTTCTCTTACCTGCCCGGCACAGTGATCACCACTGTGAACTCGCTGTTTTCGCCTCCCGCTGTCTTGGATCCCACCACTGGTCTGTGGGTGGTCGATTGCGCCGCCACACCGCCTCAACTCGGCCTTGAGATCGGCAATCAGACATTCTTTCTCGACGGGCGCGATCTGGTCTATCAGACAGCTGACCCGAGCAGCGGTGAGGCGCTATGTGTTTCGAACATCTTGAGTTCGGACTTCAAGCAGGGAACGTATGGGGATATCACGTTGAACATTATTGGCGCGCCATTCCTCAAGAACGTGCTTGCGGTGTTTGACTTCGGAGCCAATGAGATCCGGTTGGCGAAGTTGGAGGGAGAAGTGGCTGAGAGCCAGGGTCAAGGTCAGGGTGGAAGTGGCAGTAGCAGTAGCAGTGACAATGGGACTGCCTCAGCTAGCAATGCTGCTCCGTCTGCGAAGACTTCGAATTCTTGGTCATTCTTGGCGCCTCTGACCTCGATTGTGGGCGTGGGGATCTGCTTGTTCTAAGTGAGCTGGTAGGAGAATCAGTATGCGTTAGGGCGCATGGACGACGTGGAAGCTGACAACAATTACGGTGATTGGCTTTGTGGACATCAGTAACCTAGGATATCAACAGTAGTCAGCTAATGGAGGTTCATAACCATGATGAAAATGGCATTTTGGAAAGTGGGCTGTTGCAGTGTGGGAAAACTGCGCAGGCATAGCACATTTGACCTCTAGCTCATTTGATGAACTGAAATCGGTTCTGATTGAAATCTCAACCGCTATCTTTCTGCTGTGTGTCTTCTCATTCTCCTGAGTCATGGCGAAAAAAAACCTCAGTTGCTATTGCCACGAAGCAACGCGAAATAGAACTCCCGGGGTCAGGCTCAAAGCTTTCAATGTTCTGGCATCAAGTATGTTCCGATGTTCTGGAGACAAACGTGTTCTGGCCTCAGAGATGTCCTGGCTATAAATATGACCGGATAGGTTGCAATAGAAGAACTGAAGCCTCCGTACAGGCGCTGAACATCCGACCAACAAGCGCCACAAAAGACGAATTCGTTCTGTAGTTGAATGATCGGCTCGCTGTCATGGCAGAGATGGCAGGAGTCTCGACCGAGTTAAAAAGAGGATAAATAGGTAGTCAAATCGATACGTACGCGTGAAACAGTAGCCTCCGAAATCTCCGTCCTCTGAACAGGTTCTGTGGGCGCAGATCTCCTCTTCCATACCTCTTTGCCATGCATGAATCGAGCTGAAGAGTGTATTGGTTTGAGCCATGAGAGCTACAGTAGTCAACTTAGGGGATGGCTTTGTGGGACTCAATAGAATCGATTGAAGAGCAGAGCGAACCTAGCGAGAAACTACTTGAAGGGTGCCTATCATGCCGACGACATAGCCCCGGTTGTCCTAGGGATGTGTGACTGTGACTGCCAAGGGGAGGGATATCACGTGCTCGAATAACCTTCCCGGGTTATGACAAGCCTCACTAGCCTCTATTGAGCTAGGGAGCTATTATTAAACCCCCACGTTATCCCTTATCCATTGATAGCTATGTACCTAACATGTACTTGTACATAGGTACATATCTATTCCGTACATCTCGTCACCGCCAATGGATGTGGGGCAGTTTGTAAACATACAAGGACCGTGCCGAGGAGCCGCCTTGGACGCTCCTTTGAGTAAAAGGCTGAACTACCGCAAACCTCTTCCCCCGATTTCCCCTACTAGAGAGTCTCCATCCTTATCTCAAAACATCGTGTACCTAGCCGTGTGCCAAGTGTCCACTAGCTCTTTGGATCAAAATAACTTTCCAAGTGCCAGTGGAAGGATGCCAGTACATACGAATACGAGTAGAGCGTGGCTAGCCTATACCTACATCCCATGGCATTCGATGGCAAGTTCTTGCAAGGTACGACCTCCAGCCAAACAAATATTGCAGAACAAGGCAACCCCAGGCTTCTGGGGAAAGCCACATGGAGCTGCGAAACTGTGGCCATCTTCATTGACTCGCAGCTGCCTGTAAAACTAATCCTCTTGTCCATTTCTGCCAACTAGCGAATCCTTTCGGCTCGGTAACCACGACCCGCAAAGCAATCTGCATAAAACGGCTCGACACAGGAATTGACTCATACCTCTCCAGTTATCTTTCCTGGATGTGGCAGGTACATAAAGCATTCTCTTCGTGTGCAACCTGCCAATCTAAACCAATCACGATACGCATTACATATCGGACTTGAACGACGTTTCTTGATGGAGCGATATCCAGAGCCTTCACAAGGGATGGGGAGGACCAAAATTGGAGGTGGTAGTTGCGGATAAACGAGACGTGGTTTAGATACAAAATCTGTGCCTGCCAGGTAGGTTTACGAGACGTCTTTCTTTGTCCCCCTGTCTCCGCGGCACATCCATTGAGCACGCACTCACAATGGCCGGGCAATTATTGCTGTCAGCGTTGCTATTGCCATGTGTACTGGCTGCTTCTTTGCCAGTTAAACTCCATTTGAAACGAGCTGTTGATTCTGGTCTTGCCAATATTCATTTGTCTTACGACAGACCCATCACAACAGAGGTCGTCTTCACATATGGTCCTTGCAAGGCTAAGACTCCGGGAAAAGCCCACCATCTCGTCGGCCGCTCCCGTTCCTGTGATCATGACAGGTTATTGTGGAAAGTCCCCGAATACACTCCTACAGGACACTGCCTTTCAGCATGGGACGCGAGGCAGAACCTGGTCGGGCGAAGCACTCCAGTCTCCATTGCCCCCAATGCAAAGACCACCCGCAGACGCCTCAGAAAGCGACAGGCCGACTTCTCCATTGCTATGGACAACTCCACCGGCATTGATGCTGAAGGCCCGTGGTTCGACGGAGTGGTTGCTCTCAAGAACAAGGAAATCAGTGCCGTCAATGCTCAAGAAGCCAAGTCAAAAGAAATCGCCATTGTTGGTGCCGGCATGGCTGGTCTGATGACGTGGCTCGCCCTTAACCAATCTGGTATGACAAATGTATCTCTCATCGAAGCAGCTCAACGGCTTGGCGGAAGAGTTCATACTGCGTACTTTGGCGACCCTAGCGAGCGACAGTATCAAGAAATGGGGCCAATGCGTTTCCCGCTCTCCTACACATCATCTGAAACAAATCAGACGATACAGATTAACGATCACCGGATTGTCTTTGATCTGGCGGCCGAAGTCAACAGGCTGAACAAAAACAATACCAATTTCACAGTCAACTTTATCAAATGGTACCAAAGCTCGCCAAATGGGCTGTTCTACGTCAACGGCGCCCGGAAGCCTAATGGCCAGGTTCCGACTTTGTCGGAAGTTCGAGCGAATGCATCATTGCTGGGGCCGACATCTACCCAGCCGGTTGACCCCAAATTGGATGCCCTCAACGAGGACATTGATGCCCTCAGCAGTGGTAGTTTCATCTCCCAGATGGCTCGGAATATATACATGGCGCACAAGACATTCCTGGATCAAGGACTGGGCGGATTGGGTGGTGACGACTTTTCCGAATTCGCCTACGCCCACAATGTGCTTGGATATGGGTTGAATGAGACCTTCGTGGAGCTCGGAGGCAGTGGGAGTGAGAGTTTCTGGGATAATCTGTATGAGTCGATGGTGAGCCGGCTCTTGTCATGTCTACCCCCCCCGTCGAAGTCTGTGTGCCCAGAGGCGGACATTGCCCCAACCTCTGGTGAGACCAGATCTCGAGTGTTGGCACTGACTCTACTTTTGCTTTAGTACTTCTCTGCAACGGACTGGAGGACAATTGATGGCGGCTTAACCCGACTTCCCAGCGCCTTCCACCGTACGCGTGGCCATCGATGGCTCTTGCTTCAAGATGCTGACCATGTGATTTCTAGCTCTCGTGGACGATATCACGCATATGAACCGGAAGATCCAACGAGTCCAATACAACGAGACAACCAAGAAAGTGACGTTGCAGTGGAAGGCAAAGCCACTCGACAGGACCTTCCAGAATGCAAGCTACGACCTGGCGGTTGTCACTGTTCCTATGCCCCTGGTCAGAACCTGGCGTCTACCGGCATTGTCGGATCTTCTACAGACCGCCATCGACAGCTATCCCTACTCGCAGGTCTGTAAGGTGGCGTTACAGTTCAAGACCCGCTTTTGGGAGCATTTCGACAAGCCCATCTATGGCTCTTGCAGCACGACTACCGATATCCCAGGCATAGGGAGTATCTGCTACCCCAGCTACGACATCAACTCGACCGGGCCAGGGGTGATGCTTGCAAGCTACACATCCTCGGATGACGGGTTGCGCTGGGCGTCGATTCCGGAAAATGTCCACGTCCAATATGTCGTGGACGCCATGGCCGAGATCCACGGTCCTGTAGTGTATGAGCAATATACAGGTGCCTATAATCGTCGCTGCTGGATCCTAGATCAATACGAGACCATCAGCTGGGCGAGCCCGG
This sequence comes from Cladophialophora psammophila CBS 110553, assembly GCF_000585535.1. Taxonomy (NCBI): domain Eukaryota; kingdom Fungi; phylum Ascomycota; class Eurotiomycetes; order Chaetothyriales; family Herpotrichiellaceae; genus Cladophialophora; species Cladophialophora psammophila. The sequence goes on from NW_006912949.1 coordinate 217,841, forward strand.
ACGTCGGTATGAGGAAGGCTTTCATCCCGGCGTTCTTCAAGACGGAGCAGGGCATCATCATGAGCGGTGAAGGTACGAGTTACACCAGTTCTTGGATTGCGAGTGCGCTGGAGAGTGGCGTCAGAGCGAGCGTCCAGCTGCTGCTTGAGTTGGGATTGGTGGATGAGGCAAAAGCTGTGAGTATCTTTTCTCTTTGAAAGACTGTTCCGTTTGCTTGTCCATGTATACCCTCAATCATTATCGCGCCAGGCTAACAGAGATGCGCAGGTTGTCGAGAGATGGATGGCTAGATGGATTGATGTGTAGATCCTCCTACAGCGGACTCTCCATGGATTTCTCTTCTAGTCAAAATGATCTGTCCACAAGCTCCAACTGCAGCTGTTCTGTATTTCCCATCCAGCGTCGCAAAAACACGGCCGAAGTTTGGCGCGGTCTTCGACTCCATCTCTACCGGACGAAACACGGACCGGCATTTGACCGCCCGGACGAGGCTGAGCCTCCAATCTATTATTCTGATATCGCAAGCTTCCCCCAAATCCATTCTTGCAGACCCAGTTTGTCCTTCTTTCCCCATTTTCGCTCCCTTGCTCAGTCAGTGTCGTTGGGCATTCGGCTGCTTCTAAGGGAGTTTTCGCCGCTGTTTTCTCATCCGGGTACGGAAGTACTTAATATTATAGTCCTCTTCCCCTTTTTCTGGCATGTCGACCTACGCCTTTCGTTGTGTTGTGAGTCTCCCCTTCATCATGTTGCTAGGCAGGCACGAGGCACGGGGTGCGGCCGCAGGGGGGAGGGTTGCAGTGAAGGATTCCTCCAGCAGATTGCTGAGTCGTATAAATGAGGAAAACCATGCGGCGCAATAATGCAGCCGTCGGCCAAACTTTGGTTGGGGATCTGTCGTGCTGTGCTTTTGTCTAGGGGGTTTTCCGTTTAGCCCCTTGTTGGTGCCATGGCTGTATACCAATGCCCCATATATCATGGCAAACGCGAGTTGAGAGTCAGTGAGTACTTTGTGCACTAGTTGGTTACACGTCTTTCAAGGGGGATATGTGTCCACGCCCATCATCACGGCATGCTTCTCCACGTTTCACTGAAAGGCCTCGTCTACTTTGAAACATCTCTGCCTGGGATCTTTCCAACACCGGTTGATCGACGTTCCCACAGCCGCCCGCCATCGATCGCCCTACCCAGCGCACAATCTCATCCTAGTGCAGGCAAGTCCGTCCAGCAAAGACACGAAGAAAAAACAAGAACAACCACAACAACAACACCACAATGGCGCTTAAACACGTCCTCATAACGGGGTGTTCGGAGGGCGGCATCGGGTCCGCCACAGCCCTCGCGTTCCAGAGACTTGGGACCTACCACGTCTTCGCGACCGCGCGGTCTCTCGCAAAGATGCGCGACCTCGCAACATTGCCAAACGTCACATGCCTGGAACTCGACGTGACCTCGCCGTCGTCCGTCTCTGCCACCAGGAAGAAGGTCGCGGAGAGGACGGGTGGAAAGCTGGACGTGCTGCTCAACAATGCGGGCATGTTGGTCATGGCGCCGGCGCTGGACACGGACGTCGACAAGGCGCGCAGCGTGTTCGATGTGAACTTCTGGGGCGTCGTGAGTGTTACGAATGCGTTTGTCAAAATGGTCATTGCGGCCAGGGGTGTGGTCGCCACCACGGGCAGCATCGCCGGCGATATCAATGGGCCTTTTCAGAGTGAGTGCAGAGTTCCTCCCTTGTTCCGCGCGGAATCTGGGCCACTTCAGCGGGGCAGGACGGATGGAAGCTCTCTTCCCCCCATCTCTCTTGTTCAAGAATGAATGACGGCATGGGTGACGGCAGGGATCACGGCAGAATAGGATGGTCGGGAAAACAGATTCAGTCCCCGGTTTTACTGACCATCTCCTCTCTGTACGTGCCTAGGTTTCTACGCCGCCTCTAAAGCAGCCATCATGATCTATTCCGAGACGCTGCGCCTGGAGCTCGCGCCCTTTGGGGTCCGAGTGCTCACGATGGCGACTGGCGTCGTGTCCTCGAATCTCGCCTCGGGCCTCTCAGACGTCGTCTCCCTCCCCGCAGATTCGCTGTACAAACCCGTCGAAGGGGCGTTGAAGGCGCGCCTGAAAGGCGGCGGCTACGCCAAGATGGACCCCCACGACTACGCCGGGAAGTTTGTCCGGCTGGTCGAAGCAGGAGCGAGCGGCAAGGTTTACCTGGGCAATTCGGCGGGCGTGGTGAAGTGGGCGAAGGTGCTTTTGCCAGCGTGGATCATTGTGAGCGTCACCGCGTTTCTTTTCTCTTCGACCCCCTAGATTGACCCTGGCTCGTCTTGTTCGGCTTGCTAACGGGCATCGACTGCGGTGTTGGCGACTACAGGACTACCTCGTCAGTCAGGGAACAGGCCTAGAGAGGCTGAGATCGTGAGACTTGCCAGAACTCGACTAGCACACGCCTGGGAAACGGTGGAAACTGGCCATGGCACCGGCGCACAGGAGAAGGGCTACGAAGAACGGACGGACTGAAATTGATCTGGCAGGGTGTAACGAACTCGGTCAAGGTTGGGCGGAGAAAGGAATCTCAGCGGGAAAATAGACGTCGTTGAAAGCGGACATAGAATACAGATGAAGGATCTCATCCGAAAGCTGCCGTGCTCTCTGCCTCTGCTCACCCTTGCGTGAATGGCATCGACACCGCCCCCGGAGATTTCCAGGATCGAGTCCAAGTGCTCGACGGGCGTCCTTCCTATATCACATTCCGTTGCCACGCTAATCTGAATGTTCGTTTTCTCCTCTAGCGCTCTTGCCGCAATATTGACCCTTTTCTGTATTCCTTCCAGCTCGTCAAAGTGTACAACGTCCAGGTACAACTCTTGTCCTGCTGGGAAAATCCAGAAGTGCGAGCGCGGCGCAGCCCGCAGCAGCAGCATCAGCATCATCATCATCATCATCATGAAGCCTTTCCTTCGGCACTGGCATGTGAATCCAGTTGATCCTCCTCTTCGAACCCTTCTTGACCCCGTTCGCTATTTCGACCATGAATCCCATCTCCGTAGGCTCAATGAAATGTCCATGGCCAAGATCTCCATAACACAAATGCAACCTGCATTCCACGTCCTCTCTCACTGAATCCAACAGTCGCATCATTCGCTCGACTAGCTTGTCCACGACGGCTTGTTTGGGGAACCAAGGCGAGAAATGCGGCCACACCGTGCCCTCAAGCTTGGCAAATTTGGTTGGGGCGTCCCATTGGATTGCAAGATCTGAAGGTGGAGTGGCATTTGGGATGTTGCTGAGGGCTCGAAGCAATGCGGCTTCGTAGAATGGGTCGACGGTGGACTGATAGCCTCGGCGACGAAGACAATTGTGTTCAGCGGGGGTAGGCAGTGAGACTTGGAATTTTACACCTTTAGGTATCTTGCCTTGCGATCGGAGAGACATGAAGAGTTTGTACGGTGAAAGGGCGTATTCGTCGTAGGTAGTGGCTAAAAGATGCTCTGTCCTTGCGAGTGTCACGGTCAAACCATCAAGGGCGGACTTTGTGGAAGAGAGGCAGGTGGAACAGCAGTGAACGCTACGTCGTATTGTTTCAGGATTTGAGCATGAGAGCCGGAAACGCCTTGTTGGAAGACCGTAAACTCCTCTCGATGGTTGCTGTAGATAGGAGGTTGGAAGTGTATATCCTAGAATCTGTAAATCCAGCTTTTTCCATCGTCCCGTGGCTTGTGAGAGAGAGCAGCTCTTGCCCATGGGCACCGCTAGGCGTCCGCTGCCTGTGGTCTGTATCTAGATCGGTCATCTCTTGCTGCAGCATGTGTTTGGCCACATAGAGGGCTTCCTGTCCAGACAATAGCCGCCAGTGTGAAGGTGTTTGGAGACTCGGGAAACCCTGCAGAACGCTCATCGTTCAGCTCGTCTCTAACTTGTGGTGGCATGCTTCTCTGCTTATATCAGTCAAGGTGTTTCCCCGATCTTGCCCCCATACCCATTTTTTTTTCCATCCGCACAGCCTTTACATGGCATCATGTCTTCATCGTTCAATGTGGAACTCAAGGCCTGGGGATAAGGAATCGGGAGCTCCAGCGTCACCGCTCCTACTCCATATTGTGTACCGGTTACTTGGTACATGACATACTCGTATCCCAAGGTGATTTTCTCGATTCAGGGGTGTACTCGGTGCATGGACGGGAGTAGAGCTGAGCAGAGACAAGTGGTTCGAGGTCGATCGTGTATGACTCGGTCGGCGGCACCAGAGGGGGGTGGCGGTTAGTTAAGGCGACAAACAGACGCGCTATGGGTCGGTGACACGTTGTGGGGCGAATCTTTTCCGTGAATTTTTCCGCATCAGAACGAAATATCACCGCAGGTGCATACTGAGTACATACCAGACCACAATAGACTACCACAGACAACGAACAGACTACAATCCAGGCTACCAAACTCAAAACCCACCTTGAATTTCACCGAACCCAATTCCAACACCATCCTGTGCCTGTGACTGTCATCGTCGACATGTCGCTTCCTCCAGATCGCATCAGCGTGAAGCGCAGACGGCAGGAAGAACCTGTCGAGGCGTTATGTACTGCCGCTCTCGTCTCCGCCATTAGACTGTGAACTAACCTGTTACTTCTAGACCTTGAGCAAGTCACTGCCCCAGACAAGAAGAGGAGAGTCACGGATTTCTACTTCAAACGCCTTCAGAACGAGGTCATCGCCCCCGTTTCTCAGCGAGCCACCACTCCTCCCCAGGCCATGTGGTCCGAGCCTCCCGCGCCCGGTGTTCCTCCAATCCGTCTGACCTCTCCCGGGCATGGTAAGAGAGACGCTGCAAAGTCCGGGGTTTCTCTGAGAGCAAAGAACAATGCGTCTGGAAAAGAGAAGAGCGAGGCGCCAGACTCTGCCAGCCCAAGATCCGGAAGCAAGTCAGCCCCGACTACACCGGCCGTAAGCCAAGCTCTGCAGCAAGCCCGCCGCTTCCATCTCACTCGTCACCTCTCGTCAGTCCTTGGGCCAAGTGCTTCTGGCGGGATTCGGAAATCCAAGAACCTTATCCGCCCTCCTCTCGCCACCTTTGTTGAAAGACACACGCCCATTTTCGACCACGAGCAGAACCCGCTGTACCGTGATAAACCCGTTGACAAGGTGTTGGACATTCAACAAGGCGATGACGCAGGGGATGTGAAGTCCGATGGACTCGGAGAGCCGACCCTTGAAGCCTTGAAAGCATGCAAACGAAACCCGACGAGCACGTTTGTTCAGACAAGTTCTAAGGCAGCAAGGAATGGAACCTCCATCAAAGACCACCCAAGTACGTGGGATCTCGAATCTGATCAACTTGCAGACGAGCTGGCCGCATTTGCAATGGAGCTCGATCCGGACCTGCAGCAACAGGCTGAAAAAGGGCATCCTGCAGTGCCTCGGCCCGAACCCCCGGACACTGTGATGGCGTCTCACGATCGAGAGGACGATTACGTCTACGAGACTTATGTTCGGGTAGAGTACGATGTGCAAGTACATGGCCCAGGCACTAGCACGGGTCTCCATCCCAACTATGGAATCCTCGTCATCGACGAAGAAGATGAGGACTTGTGGCAAAAATACATTGATAGTGACGATGACACTGATTGGGATGAAGAAGACTCGAATGGTGAGTAAACAGGCTATTCGTAACCTAAACATTCTGACTGCCGGCAGCTGAGGACAATCCCGCCAATGACTATCCAGAAGAGGAAGTCAGCTCAGATGATGAGTACGGGTATAACCCGTACAAATATCGCACTTATGGTTCTGATCAAGAAGACTTTGATGACGACCACACTTTCGATAACAGACGGTGACAACCCCGCAACTCAGACCACCACTGATCAACATGCTCGATGGCCCCGATGTGCCAACCCACCAACACAGCAATACAATGTCGGAATTCCAGACGACTTGTCATGAAGACCCGAGACTGCTTGAACAATGCCAACCAGGATCACAATTACTGACTGACATTGGGGAGCGATGCACCCCACTCATGGGCGCTTGGTTCCAGAACACGTCTTGCAAGTCGGATTTCCACAGCCACCCCGCTGGGCAAAACACGGCAGGGGAGGTGTCAATTGATCCTCCAGCCGCATCCAAGGGAATCTCGCAGTGGTTCTCTGTACCACCCCAAACTTGCCGACCTTGTCTCCTAGCGTTCTGTGTCCCGATTTCGCCTGTTCTCTGACTTTCTCGACGCCTTCTTCACCGAGGAGGCGATAAAATTTGCATTGCAGTCCGGGCTTTTTTCTGTCTTCGCCGAATTGGCGTTGGAATGCTTTTTCGACTTCGTCCCAGGCTTGCTCCAAATCGGTTCGGTAATACCAGATGAAATATGCTTGCTCGGGCGTGTATTTCTTGCACGGTGAGTGGGGACGTCTACGCCTTCGTTCTCTCAGCATCCGATCGATGGAGCGTCGATCAATGGAGCTGCTGGATGTAGCTTCGCTGTGGCTATCCTCGGTGGAATCTCCCGTGTCGGAGCCCTCGTCTCTAGACTGGGCGTCATCGGATTGGTTGGTCTCGCATTCCATTGTTTCGTCCTGGTCTTGATCATTGTCGTTCAAGACTGACGCAATCCTCATTCTATCGACGGCGGCGCCGAGTCGCTGTGCCTCATTCTCGTTCTTGTTGAAGGATGGGGGAGACATGACGGCTCTGTTTTCAGCCGAGCACGACACGAACAAATTGATACAACTTGGGTGAGTGAAACTGATGCGTCACGAAGAGAAGATACGTGATCCTGGGGTGTTGGGAGAAGGAGCGCAAGAAATGCAGCAGGTGCCATGGCGGCCAACGCAGAGGCCTTAATAGGCCCTCACGTCGACCCGACAGAGTGGTTCACGCCAGCATGATATGTATTTCTCTGATGAGAGTCTACAGCCATGCAGGCCGTGTACCCGGGCGCCCTGCTAAGCCCAAAAGGTGCATGTGCCCGATATGTGTGAGCGTGAGGGCCAACTGGAATCCGGCAGATCAAGGATCTGGCAAAGGCCAATGCGAACGTAACAGTCTTTCTGAACAGCGCCTCTCATTCACCAGGTTCCAATTTTTGGTGGCCGTCCAAGGCAGGTTGGTGGACATGGCCCACAATTTTCCGGGAAATATGAAGATGCCGCTACAACTAGACTGATCTTCTCTGGACTTCTGTAGCATGCGCTCGTCTTCGACTACCCCATTGTTGCCCGGCCTCCAAGTGTTGATATGGTTCGCACAGAGAGGTAGAACCCAGACGCTCTGGCCAATGGAAGGCGGTTAATTAGCGCAGAAGGATGATATCCACAGCCACCTTGCAGGGAGGGCAGTGTCTCTAAGCCCCTAGCTGATCCGAAAACAAGCAAAGTGGGAGAAGAGAGTTCTATAAGGCTTGTCCTAGCGTTGCTAGATTGAGAAGAGGAGGCCAGCTCCGACGGACCATCTGAACATCTGCTGCGAGATCGCTCGAAATTCCAGGTTACACAACAGGTCACACAGGCCTTGGATAGCCAATTACGGTCTCGCATGAAAACAGGGGTGAGCCACCTGCAGCCGACATTCCCGCGGTGCTCACGAGTACTGGGTACTTGTAACAAGTACAGCAGGTAATAGTAGTGCGGCAGGCCCCTGGACATGTGGACGCCACACAATTCTGCTGCATTGGGCCCTAGATTGTCCTTACTACCGCACAGTTACAGCTACGCACTGGTGGTGCTGTGCAGATTGATGACGATCTTCGTCTGTCCTTGACGCGCCATTTGGCATCTCGCCTAGTCCACGTTGGCCAGTGCTTACAAGGCCACGAATGTCGGAGTGTGTCCTCCAGGCGATGATTGTCAAGGGCTCGTCGACCGACTGCTGCTTGCTGCACAGGTTGTTTCTGCCAAAAGGACTCCCTTGCTCGACGCCGACCAGCAAGTCGTTTCGTCTCAGGGCGCTTTCACTTTAGGCCTATTTTGACTGGTTTGCGGGGGGGCGCTTACTGGGCTGAGGGTCGCGATCGTTCCACTTTCAGATGCCAGGCGCCCCCTCACTTTCTCTCCCTCACCAAGCATGACAAGGACCGTTGATCCGAAGTTTTGAGAGCTGGTCCAAGCGTGCGACAGAGGGCAACAGAGGGGACCCCTCATCGATGGGCATGAGACTCGGCTGCTGATTGCTCAGCCAGTGAAAACAACTTCGTCGAGCGGAACATTACTCACGCCCCGAGAGGCCAACCAGCGTTGTGACGCTGAAGGAAGATGTGCTGCTAGTCCGTCACCACCATGTCGAAATCGGGATAGACCAAGAGATCAGCGGGTGCTGAGTCCGAGCCAAACTGCTCACAGATCTGGTTCATTCGCAATGCACCTCGGTTTGTTGCAGGCGTTTGTAGCTCGCGAGCTCGCAACAGACTTTGTCGCATGGGACTTGGGCATGTGGGATGCCACTCGCTCCGCCCGAATACATGAAGCCTGTGTCTGCAACCCTGCGTCTTTTGGCTTTTCCGGACCACCACGACTGATCTATGCCAAGGCCAGCCAGGGAGACTGGATTGAGACCCGCAGTCGAGGGAGGACTTTTGCTTCAAGTTCAGAGAGCAAACGGGCTCGGGCGCGCCTTGGGGCCTAACTTCTGAGCCCCAGATCAAGGTGACAATAGCTCCCAGCCCCATCCCTCCCCTCGAAGTGATTTGGCGGGAGTCTAAATACGATATGCTAATTGATGTTGGAAAGCCGCGGCACTGGTCCTTCTCCCTACCTAGGTAGTTAAGAGAGCGGCCCCGTCTGCTCTGGTGGCGAGAGATCCGGGTGTGCTTCTGCAAGCTGCACGAAGATCACTGGTCTCAGAATTGGACACCATCGCCATCCCTGGCCTCCCTGATGGTTTGTTGTGACTATTGAGGTCTACTCTACCCCCGCAATCGAAGGAACATACGCGATGGAGCGGTGAAGGGGGTGAAGGGGGTGGCGGCGTGGCCCTGTACCAGAGCTTCAGCCCAAAACATGGGCTGAAAGGCCGCCAATCCGATCCCGGAGCGATGAGAACTATCATTCACCACCTACAGCTCTACAAATGAACACTACTTGCAGATGCTTGGACCCACGCTCTATCCCAGCCGTGATCCAATGACTTGGAGTGCAAGGGGGCCTTCGTGCATCGAAGGCAAAACAACGGGCGATTCTATTTGAGGAGACATGCAGCTCCCTGCCTTTTGAAGCAAATATTGCCTCTTATCCACAAGCAAAATGTGACTCGTCACTTCAGACTACTGCTAAAAAGTGGTTTTCTCAAGGGAGTTGGCCTGTCATGCACACCCAGGTTGATTCTCCATCTGCGGGAACGTGGGAGATTGCCCCGGGGGCTGGCTGGATCATTAATACGGTGCCTCACGGCGCTTCGGGCTTTGTGCCATTGATAATGGCAATTCCACTCTGCTTCACTCCACATTCCTCATGCCGTCGTAAACGTAGGCATTGTCAAACAAGATCTGGCGAGACAAGGAGAGAAGCATTTGAGGGGCTCTATGGTTGGGATGGTGTGAAGTGACACGACCTCGGTGTTTGTAGACCTTTGAAGTGGCCCCTCAAGCCCGTCTGCCTTTCATCATGCACGTCAATGGGTCTGCCAGCTGCGCACTCGCTATCCTCAGGTCGTCGCCAACACTTAGATCCAACGAGCTCTGATCACCAACGAAACAATCACCTTTCCACTGACGGCGGTCAGTCTTGGGACCGCTCACAGGCTTGTGCCAACATGGTCTTGCGCATTGGGCAGAAGTCTAGACTGGGAAAACCCCCCCCTTCCACCATGAACCCAAGGCTCTCTATCGCATGACCTCTGGATCACGTGATGGTCACCCTGGCCACACAAAGTTCTTGACTTGGCGCGGCTGGCGAGGCCCTATATTAGCTACTCGCTACGTAGGCAAGACGCTTAATTAGCCCTTGAACCTTTGTTTCAAAACCGCCGCCTCAACAGGCATAAAGGTCGGCCGAGGCTACGAATTTCCAAAGGATCATGGACGGCGACTGAGCAGTCCCTGCGCTGAGTCCTGTGTATATATATAAAGTACGGAGTGGCCCTGTCTACAAGTAGTTTCTGGGGTTTCGAGACGAACGCCACCAATGCCGGTGAACAACCACAAAGCCGCGAGCAAGGGGCTGAATGTTACACACCTCGACGCGACTCCGAGTCGCACTGTTCGAAGCTTCTCTCAACGACACTTGGCCGCAGGACGCAGTCGGCTCCCAAGAACACAACGACATGGCTCTGAGTAGTCAATCTGCATTGAGCCCTCGACAATCCAGAGAGAAAACTCATACACACAGGTTTATCCTATGCCATGCCATGCCATGCATGAAAGAAGGAAAGAAATCCACATGACAACGAACTGCTTTTTAATATTGTCTGCGGCTGCTACTACCTATATAAAACAGGGATGGGAGAGCTGGCTAGACTGAACTAGCTAACTAACCAACTGACTACTGAGCCAAGCGGGCGAGCCGGGTGTGTGGGACATGTGAATATCATATGCGCGATCGAGATCTCTCCTCCTCCTCCTCCTCCTCCTCCTCCTCCTTTTCTTCTTCTTCTTCTTCTACTGCTGCCCGAGCCGCTTCTTCTATGTCATCCTTGCCAAGGAAGGAAAAAAAAAAAGGCAAGGAAAAGAATAAAATTGGCACCCAGACCAGACCAGCTCAGATCTGTCCGATTCAGACAAGACAAGATGCGCCCCGACGACTTATTATGTTGGCCTGGCCGCTAAAAGTTCTTGGAAAGAAGGGTGGAGTTGGGTTTTGGGAAAGGGGTGGCGGGGGAGGGAATCTGATCTCGGGATGATCTCCGTATCTTTGTGTATGGGAGGTGTGTATGGGAGGTGTGTATGGGAGGTGTGTATGGGAGGTGTGTATGGGAGGTATGTATGGGAGGTATGTATGTACCACGGCTGGTGACACGTATGCATATGACGAATGAAAATACCGTACGTGTGTCTACCGCTAGAAGACACCAAAGACTCGTTCGTGCCCAAGGACGGAGGAAACAGAGAAGAGGTCATTTCGATTGCAAAATTTTGCGTGTCGAACTCAACCCGCACCGACCCAATACAATGAATAAAAATGTCTCATTCGTAAGATGTCTAGGGGCTACTCTGTCCGAAGAAAAGCTCAGAAACCATGCTCCCGAGGAGTGCGCTCATTCAGCCACGGACAACCCAGAAGAGATACCCACTATAAGTCCTGTGGCCTGGAGAACCACTTCTCAGACGCCTCAAGTCTTCCCCTGTTTGGTCCCCATGCCACACATTGCTCTTTCCAGAATGCTTGCTCCCCACCTTTCTTTGGAAGCCTCAGATTTCTGCACGACACAGCATGCCTGAAATGAGATCCAAATAACGCAAATCCACTGGCCGTGAAAATACCTGACTCTCATGAGTATAGAAGCATACGGCAAACGAGGTGTGATGCAATAGGAAACGCCAGATAGACACCATCGGCAGCTGCCATGCGACATCATTCCCTACTAGATTTCAGAGAACTCCAACCCTCGCACTCGCCGGGTATCTTTTGATTTGCCTCTTCCAGATATGTATTGCACAAGAATGTTATATGTTCTCCGAAGTTGTGAAAGTCTCCCGAAACGTGTTGCACCCATACGAGATTCGTGAAATTTCGACACCGATCAAAACGGATGCAACATGGTAAGGAAAATGGCGTCGACGGAAGGGCATCATCATGTGTGTGCGATTGAATGAACCCGTTCATCTCTAATCACGGAGTCAGTATCAAGAATCAGAGTGGCAGAAAGATCGCACATACCCGACGCCCTCGTCCTCCAGAATGAACCGTCTGCATCGGTGGGGAGAAGAAAAATTGTTGTTGAGGGTAATTGTACATGTTGGAAGGCATATTCTGCTGGAAGTTCTGCGGAGGGAAACCGCTGGAGCCTATAACGGGACTCATTTGTGCGGAGAAGGAAAGAGGTGAAGACGACGGGTTCTGCAACGGGCGGAAAGGATCGACCGCCGCAGGGGGTGTTGCATAACCAGCAAAACCATTGGGCAGATATCCACTGTTGGATCGTTGTGGCGGCGCTGCAGCAGGAAAATTTTGATACTGAGATTGGGGAGTCATTTGTTGATAGGCAAGCTGGGAGTATTGCTGCTGTGACTGAAACCCGTTCATCGTGTAAGGCGCAAAGCCGAACGAGTCGGCAGAACCAGTCCGGATTGGGCTCAGACCGTTCTCAAAGTTGCTGCCGTTGGGGACGAAGCTGCCGCTGTATTGTCGCTGGGGAAAGTTTTGCTGCTGCAATCCGTTTAATGGGACATGTTGCTGTTGAGCCAACGGTCGGGTTCGATCGTTCACGTTCGGGTGTCCATGGGAAGGATACTGTTGCACTACCGGTTGACTAGGTCTAGACGACAGCCCAACTTCGTCCATGATTCTCTTGTAGCCTTGGTTCGGTTGAGCCTTTATCTTGGTAAGTACTTTGGAGACATTTTGGACAACCTCTGGCCTCATGTTGTCGTCGAGGAACGGTGTCGTCAGAATCTTGAAGATCAGGGTCACACCAGAGGTTTGGTCGCACAAAATCTGTTCAAGCACACTGTCATTCGGGCTGAAAAAAAGGGCATTCAGAACCATATCCCGAGCATCAGGCTCGTTTCGTTGATTGATGATCTTGAGAACAGTAAGATATGCAACCTTGTGCGTGCAGAGTTGAACGAGGTGAGGGATCAATCTCGGTGCCAGAACTGAGCGTCGACGAGGGAAGGTGCAGGTATCGAGCAGCCAAGTCAATAACAGTGCGCCGTTGGCGTTCTGAGCAAGCTGTACACTGTGCAAAGCAATAGCTGCAGCCATCATCCGCTGTTGGTTCTTTGTCGCATGATGAGCCTCTAAACAGGCGCGCATTGCCCGGGCTCCGAATCGTCCTTGGGCAATCTCCCAAAGTTGACTAAGCATAGTCTCAAAGATGTAGTCATTATATGGCGGCCCAAACCGAAGGCAGCATTGAAGAACATAATTGCCATATTGGTCGAGGAAAAGAGGTATTGTGTAAGGACGAAGCGAGTCAACAATCATTCGAGTTTGTGTTTCGGTCTTGCAAACTTCGATGATCTTCTGGGCGGCCCAGGTACCATTCTTGTGCACTCCGATTTCAGCAAGATGAGGTGCGATGCACGTCAGCATTTGTTCCTTAGTTTGCTCTGAGCAATATTCGAAGAACTTCTGGACGACAGTGTTACCAAGATAGTCCGAAGACAATTCCGCAATTTCAGGTAACATGTCGATTGCGATCTGCTCGATCTCCTGCAGTCCGCAGGCTCCATTGTCGATTCGTTTGCGTATGTCTCGGAGCCTTGGTGCATCATACATTCTCGTGGAACTCGGTTCTGGAATAGAAGCAATCTCTTTCTCAAGGCGATTGTAACAAATGGCACTCTCAATATTTGCAGAGATGTTGGGTAAATCCGACTGTTGCCCGCCAAAGTCAAGCACAATTTGCAGGATTTCCGGTTGCAGCTCCGTCAGGCGGTCGGGGGCTGGCAAATTAAGCGTTTGCTGCATGTTCATGGAGCCGGTAGGGCTGCCGGTGGCATCCTTCGCTTGCGATGTTTCTGCTTCGGCACTTCCATTGGCCCCAGGTGGAGGGGTGGTGTTTTGCACAGGAGTCAAGGAGACAGATGCATTTGGAGCCTTTGCGAATCCAATTCTAACGGGGCCGGCGCCAGGGAAGATTTCTTTCCCATTGAGCAGCTGTCGGGCACGGACGGCATGTTCGACCGACTCGAAATTGACAAAACCGCAATTTTTATGAGTGAGAACTCTGGTTGATTCTATCGGGCCGTACCGATTGAAGATAGCATCCAGTGAGGACATTGTGGTCGAATTCGGGATAGAGCCTATCCATAGGGATCGAGAGACCTGGACTTCAGATTCGTCCACGCTCTCATATGACAAGGTCACGTTTTCGGCGATGGACAGATTCTGCAGCGTGTCTGCAAGAGTAGACTGATCCATCGCACTCGATCCTTGCATATCGAAAGCCATACCAAGGTTGTCCGCTGGTGGCTGGGCTAAGTTGCGGAGTGATGTGCGCTGAGGTGTCTCAACCAGTCCGGCAGTTCGAGCTCGTGGGCGCGCAGCACTGGCATTCACAGCGAACGCTTGAACGGCTTGGTTATGCAGGCGAACCTTCTCCTGGACCAACTCATATTCGGCTTCCAGGGCCGCTGCCGCCGAGGGTGTCAACGTCCCACTAGCGAATAGCGGAAAGTTATTGCCGCCCTCTTGAGCTTCAGTTGCATATTTGGACTGCGTGTTGACAGAAAATGACCTGAATCGACTAGAGTTACGCATTCCAAAGCCAGCCAACACATCGGACAAGTTGGGATCTTGAGGACGGGCGGACTCATCCACACCCTGCCGAAGACTATCAGGTTTCGAATGCTGTGGAGGTTCAGCAAGTCCAAGATAGTCAAGCGTGCGGACCCCGGAGTCTGACATGCCATCCTTGGAGTATCCAGATGGCTGAGGAGACGTCGGATCATCGGCAGAACTGATACTTGTCAGAGTGGCCGCCCTAGTTCTTGTTCCCCAGCTGGAACTAAACGCGTTCTGCCCAAAGGGGCCAGAAGGACCGAGCAGGCTTGAACGCTGAGGCATGCTCCCGGCACGAAGTCTGGATAGAAGAGCCGAAGTTCCCGGGTTGGCTTGGTTAGATGCGGTCGAGTAGAATGCGGTTTCGGCAGCGGATGTTGAACCGGGTCGAAAGGGGCTCGTGGAAGGGGTTGGTCGAGAAGTCTTGGATGTCAGGACATTCACCCCGTTGATCGTCCCGACCGGGGATATTCTCGAGGGTAGGGTGCCGGCTCGTCCTCGCCTCGCGGGACTGTTGATCCCAGTCTCGGTCAGGGGCACCAAATCTGGGAAACCATCCTGGTTGGGAGATTCCGGAATCTCGAACAGAGGGGTTGATGTGCCACTGGTTGGAGGTCCCCAGATATTAGGGGTTAAAGAAGTCTGAGACTGCAGCTCCCGGGTACGTTTGGGAAAGAGGCGAGAGGCTTGTTCGTGAAGAGGAGAACCAGCTCCTACTCTTGCATTAGACAGGCCGGCCAGTCCCGAGGAGGATTTTGCACCACCGAAAGGGGATTTGCTGGTGGGCACTGAAGGAGGTTCGCTGATGGGAGTCAACCCTGAGAGGTTTATATTGAGTTGCCCGTCGGGCCGCGTGGAGGTGGGAGGTGCCATGGTTGAGCTCTCAGAAGCAATGTCGCAGGTTGCAAGACAATGTAGATGTCTATGCGATGATTTCAAATTATGGAGGCGCCTACTTTTTTTCGCCGTGAACCACTTTCGTAGGAAGAGAAATGATTGTGCAGGTGATATCGTATGCTCGTTTTGCGTGCTCCTAGGTGATGTCCAGAATATGTAGGATGTCTTCGGCACCTGCGGACAGGAGCGTCTACTTTCCAGAGGTCCTTCAACGTGACACTTGATGAAAGAAAGCAATGTCCGGGACTGACGAGAAATGAATTCGTATTCGAACTGGAAGTCAAGTCGAGGCACGGCCGGGATTTCGAGGAACAGGAGGATTCGGAATCGCAGGATATTACTTTTAGAGGGAGTTTTGGGTCTTGATCGGGGAAGGAGAGACTGTCGGCGGCCGTATTAACACAAATGATGGAATAGAGAGAATCGAACGTAGCAGCTCTCCAGGGCTGAAGGGGGCATTAGGGGAAGCCGAAGGTGAAAGGAAGTAGAGAAGAAGCAAGGCGACGCAGCAGTAGCAGGCGGAAGAAGAGGGAGCAGCTGGTACGGAGGAGTTGTGGATGAATTAGGGGGCAAAAGAAGATGCTAATAGGTAAGTTGAGGTTTGGGGCAGATCGAGAACAGGGTCGGTGGTGTCGGGTTGCGTAGACGCACAAGCAGTTACAGACAGACACACACGTCAACGGCTGGGCATGCTTGGTAGGTGGTGCAGGTGGTTTAGTTAGGCGGTGATGGCGCCGATGGGCCCTGGGAAGAAAAAAGTACGGGGAAGAGCAGGGACCATAGGGACCGCTAACGAGTGTCGAGCAATAATCCTGATCAATCACCCGATCTGTTCTCACCCACCCAGTTCTGTCTGACCGCACCAGGCCCGTCTAGGCCTAGCCCCTGTAGAGAGCCACTGGGAGCCACCAAGGTCCTCT